>NW_019384795.1:262014-391859 GCF_000671375.1 Centruroides sculpturatus | reverse complement strand
CGTGTGACCTCTGACACAATTCAGACCCTTGGATGGGAACCTCTTTTGCACCCTCCTTATTTCCCTGACATTAGCCCTTCTGACTATCACCTATTTTTAAGCCTAGATAATCATCTGCGAAATTGACAGTTTAGAAATAGAGAGGTTATAGAAACGGAATTAGGGAAGTTTTTCAACTCTAAAAATCGTGACTTTTATAAAAATGGAATTTATAAGCTTGTTTCCTATTGGGAACAGGTTATTGAATGTGAGGGTGGTTATTTTGATGAATAAATTGTGTTATTTCCTATACATTTTTATGTTTGTTTTCTTTCAACAAAAAACGACAAAACTTTTTTGGTTACCTGATACAAACACCACATTCTCTATTGAAACTTGTATTTTTGATAATGATATATAGTTCCTGTTGTGAGAAGGTTTGGCCAGCCCTGGTATAGTAAGTGAGAAGTACAGTTATAAATACTATTAAGCAAATATTCATATTAGAACATTTTTGTGATATCAATATAGTTGTGAAATAACAAATCCGAAAATATTATCAGTATATTTTGTTTTTTGATTATATGGAATGTAATGAAATGTAAGTTAAAAGGAAGTATTCCCTTTTCAAAACAAATTTTTAATGTAAAATATTTTGTTTTTAATCATTGAATAGTCATTGACTGTAAAAAAGTTCAGAGAATGTTTCAAGCATTAAATAGAGTAATATAAAAACACTGCTTTAAATTGTTTATAATTAATTTTTTTGAAATATTACACACAAAATACTTTATAAATTCATATGGTTTCTTAATGACTTGTAAAATTGAATGTAAAATAATCTTTCTTTTTTACATAGGATTCAGTTGGCCATCATAAATTAAGACAAAATAAAGAAATGAAGGAAAGACAAGAGTAAGTACAGAGTTTTGTTGAAAAAATCACTTATGTCTATTAGATAAGTTCTCTTGTGTTGATACAGACATTGATTATTGCTATTCAGAAAATAAACTTTTATTATAAACAGCTTTTAATTACATTTTAGTAAATGGTTACATTATTATATGTCTTAATTAGGAAAAATGAATTCCTGTCATAATTTATGAATTAAAATCTTAAAGATGTATGTTCTACTGTTGATAAATCTGTTCTGTCTCTCTCTATATAAAATACAATAGAGCATCGATTATCCGACTCAATTGGGGACTGGGGTTGGTTGGATAATTGAAAAGTCGGATAACCGAAAAGTATGAAAAAATCCATTATTAGTGTAGTATATTATTATATCCCATGTAATTAGTATATTAGTATATTGCTATTAACCTACTTTGTGTTGAATTTTTATCAATGTTAAGCCTAACAAAAATTTTTTTAAAATAATAATCGTCGCTATTGTATCGTTAAAAATTAGAAAATTAAGCCTCGTTTAAATACTGGTTCCCTTTCATGGTCGAGCCAGTGTTGCCAGCTAAAACATGTAAAAATAATAATAAAGTAGCCACGACGTAGCCAAATATTGTAGCGCCACATCACTAGCGGACATTTGAATTTGCCGACTAGAACGCGGTCGGTTAACCGAGGTGACGGTTAATCGGGGGTCGGATAATCAATGCTGTACTGTACTTCTTAGCTTAAAATTGTTGCAACATCGTTTTTTGCCCCCCCAAATAATGGCAACATTGGGAATCAATGAATTGTCATGAAATTTTTGAACAAGTGAACAAAGACTGCAAGACAAGTAGTATCTATTTTATATATAATACACACCATGAATTTACTGTCTCGTATATATCACACATGGCAATGATCAGTACCTGCTGGAGATCACCACCGGTTCATGGCACTTCTTGGGCATACTGCCACTGTTACTTACCTCATGACTCAAGGAAGCTCGTGCATTGTTTTGAAATTGTTGGACAATGTGGCTGGGACACTATTGCTTAAAAAAAAAAATCAAAATTTGGCATCTCCCACCTTTATTGAATGATGACCCGGTTCTGCTCGACCACAATATATAGATAAAAGTGCAGCAAGACATTTATGGACAGACTTTATACACAGATAAAGAAAATAGAAATAAGGCATTAGGAATTGCCAAATCATAATATTTTTGTTATGAGTAGTATGTATTGGGAATAACGAGATAAAAATCCCTAGTACTTTTATAAAATTTGTTTGGAAACTTTATTCGTAAAAAGGAATGCATTGCTTAAGATTACAAGAGAAAGATATACTAGTTTTGAGTTATGAAAATATTTTTAATAATTATAGTTCATTATGACAAAATTATAATTTCTATTACATATTCTGTTATTATTTATTTAACTTTTAACATACTTCATAATTTTTCTACATAAGAATTTATTCAGAAAAGTTTAATATGCAGTCTTATGGTATATAAAACACATATACAGTATTTTTATTAATTACTAACTTGTTACATCCAGCATTATTAATTGTAAATTTGAAAAATTTACAATTAATTAAATGGGTAAAACCCATTTTAAGAACATCAGAATGCCTATAAATTACATGGGAAATATATCCTTGTAAATAGTGAGTTTATAGAAAAATTAGTTTGGTTTATTTGGTTACAGCAATGCAACATGTGGATGATCTGCCAAGGGAGTGCCTTCCAGCAGGACTTTTATGGGAAATTGGCCTCTATTTAAGTGTTACAAACATGAAGAAAACCTGGAAGACTCCACATGGTCATGGGTTTGCACGTCTCCAGTGGAATGGTGAACTACCAGTATTCTGTGTTTTTATCCACTCAGCTGCTGATGGGTACTTATAACAATTAAGAAAATACCATTCACAAATGAAAAATCCTGAGTTGTTAGGTGTGAGAAATATATATACTTTGTAGTTTTCACAGTGTAACACTTTTGCCTCCACAAAGGTGAATGCTATGTGCTACCTGTTGCACTAATGATATAGCATATCTACTTCGTGCTATATTGTTGTTGTAGTTGAGTGGATATAATATTTATTTATTTATTTTTAAAAAATTATATGTAGTTTATTATTTTTAAATTGTGTTGCCAATAGATGGCACTATATGTAAAGACAGCAAATAAAATGTAGACAGAAATTAATTGATATACAGAAATTCAATCCATATTTTGGGGTGGTATGCACTACATTATCTAAGTTAGAAGTACATTAGTGGTAACTGCAGAGTTTTGTACCTATAGATTAAACAGTCTATGAGTGCGTAGTGAACAAACATCCTCATTTATTTATATATATATATACACCGTATTTACTTGAATATAAGATGATTTCACATATAGGACAAGGTGTGACTTTAAAGATCAAAATAAAGAAAATTAGATTTATTAATACAATTCTAATTTTATTGACTATTGAACACAAGACTATGTTATTAATTAAACACTTGGCATTTTTCCTCTTTATTCAGTTGATAGTTAATTAATAACACAGCCTTGTGTTCAATAGTCAATAAATATGAAAACACGGTTTCAGAAAACAAATTCTAATTTTATTTCATTTAATAACAAATAAATATCAAATGAACACAAATGCATACATTGTCCCACAAAAATTACTGGCATTTTAAACTACAAGGAAAAATCTTGTAAAATTGACAACATAATTTGTTCATGTAAAGCTAGACAATTGGGAACCTTTTTTGCCAATTCTTAACAGTCGAATTCACTCTTCATTGATTACACTTATGAGTTTCTTTGAATTTCCAAATAATCATCTGTTTTCATTTGGGAATGGATTAAAACTTATATCAGGCTCCCATATAATTTTGGAATTCAGTTCAAAAGCTTTGCTTTTCCTATTGCTATTCATCTTTTTACTCCTGGCAATACACAAGAACGATTCAAATGATCCAGATAAAATACTTTTGTTTTTAAACACAAGAAGGTAAGAATCTGGTAAAATATGTAAATACATAGTTTACAAAAATTATATAAAAACTCAAAGAATCCTTCACTTGCTTGTATAGAATGACCTAGGGTTTTGAAGCAGTGAAAAATGGATAAAAACCTCGTCTTACATGCAAGTAAATATGGTATATATATTCTGAGTCATTTTGTAAATAAATAGTCAAATTTAAATAAATTTTAATGTTTTCTATATTTCTGTTCAAAATTTTTAATTTTAATGTTATAAAATGTTATCTTACAAGTCAGTCAGATGCTGATCAATACAGCTTAATGTATTGATATGACATAGAATGTGAAATAGATTTTATAATTAGACTCCATGTGCTTGTGAAACAATTTAGCACACAAGAAATTTTTAAGAGTTTATTGATAAGTATCTAGGCATATTTTCAAAATTAATGCTGTATTTTTAGGAATGTAAAAATGAAATGATTTTGAATTACATTGTATTGTCTGGTATGTGTGTGTCAGAATACAAACATTTTTGGGTTAAGGATGGCTTCTGAGTCTGAAGATGCTTTTGATACCATCCTTATGAAGAAAATTGCAGTTCTGAATTTCTTAAATTGGATATTATTATTTGTTAACTTGTATAATTTATCACAAGATTTGTCAATTGGACAATATTCACAAGCAGAATATTTTGCTTAAATATTATAAAATTAAAGGAAATATAAAATGTAAAAAATTTGTAAGTGTTTAATTGTTCCATAGAAAAACAATACAATAAAAATTATTTAAATTCTACATAAATAAAGAAACCATCATCATCATTGTTAATGATACTTTAACTGTATATTTTCCCTCTGACTAACCCTTCTCACTTCATTTCATCTCTTTGAGGATATACCACTGAGTAATGCCTCCTATCCCCCTATAAATATTGAAATATTGTATATCTATAATATATCTATCTATTGTACTATACTGTACAAGGTGGGTAGAGAGTAACTAGGCATTGAGAAATTGCTATAATTGCTATATTTCTAATGCAGTGATGATGAAAATTATTTGTCATGTACCTTATTAAATGGAAATATAGGTGTACATCTTAAAATTCAACGTAGGCACTGGTTCCATCCATCTTGGGATTGTAATGTGAACAGATCACTTTTCTGTATGCCTCTCGGTTACTGCTCGCACTGTTGACATGCGTATTATAAAATTTCATTTATTGACGTACAGGCATACACAAATTTTATGATTGCATTATTGTTATTATTGTTACAAAAATTAGTGATTTCTCAATGTTTAACTACTTTCCACACACCCTGTATATTTATATAAATATAATTGGAAATTTTTCTTGGCATTATGCAGAATTGTCTTTAATGAATTGCATCCATAATCTATAATGAAGTTCATTAAGATTCTATTTATAATTATTGCTTTTTGAGAATGTTAAGTTAGAATAGTTAGAATATGAATCTTATTAGAACATTTTGTTTACAGAATAATACTAGAAACATTGTGCATGTGCTAGAATGTGGTGATTACACAGAGTCATGTTTATCAGTTCATTCATTTAATAGTATTCACTGTCTCTCCTTTGTTGATTCCATTTGGGGTGAATTGTGCAGAAACAGTGTCGGATTGTCCGCTGGGCAATTGAAGCACGTTGCCCGGTGGGTCCCAAATTACGTAGAAGGGCTCAAATCTTTGGTGTCAACGGGCTCCGGAAGGTCTTAATTCGCTACTGCTTGAAAAAGGAACAAAGGAATTGAAGTAACTGACAGCATAGATTCGGTCAAATGGTCACATATTGGAAGCTAAATTATACAAAATGGACCAAAAACATACGATTGTATGTTGGAGGTGGTCACGAAGAGAGATTTTACTGTAATATCTTTTTAACCAGTTCAGATTGTTTTAAATTAATTCCACATAATGTTGTTTAAACATTTAATATATGCGGATGGCCGAGCGTTCAAGGTGGCATCCTACTGCTCTGGGGGACCCGGGCTCGAATCCGAACGGGTCGAAAAATCCCCAGGAATTTTTCAGGGGTGGTCCGTTCGGATATGTCGGGCCCCTTCCTCATCGCCCGGCAGCCTCATTGTGGGCCTTGCCGAACCCATAACGGGCTTACATAAAGAGGTCCTCTTAGTGCTCACAGGGCAGAAAGAGTTTAAAAAAAAAAAAACATTTAATATGGTATTAAAAATATAAATGTCGTGAAAAATTGCAAATTATTAAAAATCGTTTTTAATAGTACTTTTTATTCTTTGCAGATATTGGGAATATATAATGTACAAAATTTAACATGTAATTAGCTTTGAAATGTTTGCAAGTTCAGCTTGTAAAGCTTAATAACTTAACACATTAACTAATTTGATAATGATGTTTTCTCACATTACTTAATTTAAACATTTTTTATTTTAGGTATGAAGAAAAATATATGATGAGAATGCCATTAACTAAAAAGCAAAAGGTAATTTTTTAATCATAAATTACACTAAGCATTTCATAACAATGCATCACATATAATACACTTACACTAACTTCAACAAAGTTTCCATAGAGTTCGACGTACAGGTCGTACAGTTTTAAAATAGTTTTGAATCGAGGCAAAGGTACATACGTAATGATGAGGCAACACGACAAAACCGAAATCGTGCACGTGGAACAGATTGCAGAATGGGAACTCGCCACACTAAAGTTGCGCGTGGCCTTCTGTGCTTCCAGTCAGGTTAGAGGAAATACACAACGGTAAAATTTCCGGCGGAAAAATTAAATTTATCTGTTAAGAACATGTTTTCTGCGGTCTTTCTCGATAAAGTTCTCTAACTAGAATTTACGTGTATTATTGGTGCGTGCATACCAAACGCGCATGCTCGTGCAACCCACAATATGCTACGGCCTTAAGAGTTCTTTCCGAAACGGGCAAACCATTTCTGCGTGCCACATTAGGCATATTTGACTTTAAAAAATTTATATGGGCCAAAGTTTTAAGATATAAAAAACAGAAAATAACTTCATACTCCAAATTGAGTCTATAGTTTTTACACACACAAAAAAAAAACATTATATATAGTTTGTTTTTAACTTAGTTTTAAATTTTTAGTATGTCTTATTTTTCTCTGTGTAAAAAATATTAACCAGGAAAGAATTTTAAAATACACACCTACAAAGATACTTTTTAAGGAAATGAAACGAATATACGAGGTGTTGCAAAAATACAGGCCACTTCGAGATTTTGAAATTATAAATTCTTATTACAATTAGTCAAAAACTAGTGACAGGAATAAATGTAAATATAAAATAATTCCTTATTTATTTTCATTTTAATGGACTCTCATTGGGCCCGGAAGTCTAGCAAGAGCTATGGCAAAGCAGCCAGAGAGATCTCGTCGCGTTATAGCCAAGTATATTAAAGTTGATGTGCAATACGGAAAGAAGAAAAAAATAACAAGCTGGACGGCATTCCAAGTCGATGAAGCAGAAATCGGCACTTAACCGAGAAATAATAACACACAAAGGCCCGACGACGATCGCAAATCCACACTTTCATGGGTGGTTAATATCAACAAAACGTCTAGGGTATAAACAAGCGAAGCATCACTAATAAAAAAGGTATCCACCTGTGGCCAAGTGGTCTTCGTATCTTGAGCACTGGTTCGGTCGTGGGTTCGCGCCTCGCTCGGACGGGCTGGCCACGTAGCGTTTTCCAGGTTTTCTCCACGTCTGTAACGTCTAAATAGGGGCCAGTTTCCCTTAAAAAGACCTCCCGGAAGTCATCCCCTCTAGACAGATCGCCCAAGTTTTGCGTTACCATAACTTAACAAACAACCAAACCAACAAAAAAGACCAAAGATAAATTGTCTCGGACTCCTTTGGACTGAGGAGAAAAAAAATTCAATTTGGCACGATGTTAGGAGGAGTGGTGTCTTCGTTTACCGAGCGTGGGTGAGGAGAGAGATCGGAAATTTAGCTTTGGTAAATGGCCCGACGAAAGCAGTCGGGCGTCGAAACCTCTGGGATGCGCATCTTCCGCCATTTGGAAAAAAACTGTGCAGTAATTGCAAGAAGATAATGTACCTATCTACAATGCAAACTCTATCGGTGGTTACCAGATAACGGTGCTCGAGCGGATGATCGGTCTGGCTATTCCCCCATTTGAATCCCATAGAAAATCTACGGGGTCTAATAGCTAGGGAAGTGTACGGAGGAAAACCGTACCCGGTGCTGAAGAACTCAAAGCCGCAACTGTATTGGAATAAGATACAAAATACGATAAGGACGGACGCGTATTTCACAAAGTAGCAAGATTACGATAGAACAAGTGTGGTAACACAGCTTTCAAAATGTTTAGAGTAGAAAGTTCGAGTCCCCAGTCCAATATAATTGACGAATCTCTACTCTGAAATGTCGTAGACATTGGCTATTAAACGCTATATTCCTTCCGGATGTGTTTTATGTTTTAGAGCATAGTTACAGTGTTACTAGTCGGTCCTCACTCTTCGAGTGCCTTCAGTTCTTAATCTCGTTATAACGATTACTGATCTTTGGTCAAATACCTCCCTGTCGAATTTTCCATAATTGTCGGATCTCTCGTAGTTTATTACGGAACCGTTCGTTTCACAAATTTTGAGTGTTTTTCTAATATCCTATTTTCGGACGGTTACACTCTTACCAGAATAAAATGAAAATTAGATTTTTTCCAGAACAAAGTGTAGAGTGCGCCAGAAAATCGGAACGGTCATATAGATAACCTATAACCTTTCTCGACAATATTTTAATTTAATTAAATACAAGGACGGCGCGTAACTCCGCAGTAAAAACGGAAACCGGTTTATCGCGCTTCGTTTGGCTGATCCGACAAAATTATCACCGTTAGATTGGGCTACGTAAGAATTTACGTAGTGCGTAGACGAATTAAACGCGGTCGGATCAACCGCGGACTATTACGGAAGAAATTGTAGCGGATAAGATCTCTGTCTGCTTCCATTTTTACTAAATAAAAATCCCCATACTTATGCCAAGATTTTGAATGGAGTTACGTGTACGAATAAAGGGACGTGGGTATTACTGGCCGATTGGCTCAGTGACAAATGCTCGAACGGAAGTGGGCCAAAAAAGCCATCTTTTTGGGTTTTTTAGATTTTTCATTACTAGAAAAATCCAAAATTGCAAAAAGTAAAATATGTTGTGCATTACGAAGTATCGGAGTTTTGAACGGTCAATTGTCTCAAACGTCTGCCCGTTTTTAAAGATACGTATTATTTTAAATCGAGAATGTTTATTTTTGCCTTATCGTCAATTATTCTCTAGAATTTTTAATATTGCATTTATGTAATCGGCATGCACAAAAGTAATAGGATATTATTAACTCGCAATACGGATGTGGAGAGTTGCAAAGTGTTTGAAAATATCGGGTTTGAACTGCAAAGAGGACCACCGAACCATTACTATTTATCAGTGGGAAATTAAGGTAGTATATATACAGTTTTACGAATTGTGTGGTTTACATTTAATTGCAAAACTGCTCAAATAATAAATTTATCTTTAAAGTAAATTCACGCGAAACGTATCATTTGCGTATATGAGGGATGGTCGAAAGAAACGCGGCAGAGGCCAACGGAAATCGACTTAGGCGTTAATGATAGCCATTATCGGTGACATCGGACGACGTTGGACGAATTCCTCGGGACGGGATCCAACCCCATTCCAAAGGCATTCCCACACCGCGGCATCCAACTAAAACTAGCCGTTTCTCAGAGGAGCGCTAGCGTCCTTAGAAGAGCAACGTGGAACCATGGCGGTATGGCAGAAAATTCCGAAGAATGCCACCACTTTTGAGGCGAATCTATCGCACGATATTGTATTGGTCGAAAATCGGACGAGTTTCATCTTGAAAATGTTGGCACTCCCGTCGCAAAAAAAAAGGAATTTCCGGGCCGTCAAACGGAATACTAGTGTTCGAAACTTTGGTGTTTATATGTTATTTTTTAAAAAATTCCGCTGATCAAAGTTACTCGAAGGCTAGCGGTGACTTTGATGATACATTTATTTTGACGTATTAGAGTTTCTGGCAGGGTGGCATCGATCTCTATCGACATTTTTGGAAAGGAAACACACCGCATACGTTATATTTGAAACAAACACGTACGGGTTAGGTCTGCGTACTATGGTGTTTCTATAGCAGAGTTCCAACAAACTATTGGAACGGAAGGAGTCACAAAATTTCAGGGAACAATATGGTAGAATAACTTTTACATTATTAATGATAATAAAATTGCGTGTGTCGCCACCCGTTGCCACATTTTCTTATAAAAAAAACCTATATTATGAATTATTATAAAATGACAAAATGCTTAATTTTCAGGGTCCGGACGCGTTTTATAATTGTAAATACTAATAACCAGTAAAATCTTCATTTAAGTCCCACTCCCTCTCGAGATATGACACTTGACTACCCATTATCTCCTTGCCCCCTCGACCTTTAACCACCAAAATTTAATAGCATCGATGCCCCTCCACGTACGCAAGCCACCGTGCCTAATTTCGTTACGTAAGCTTTACCCATCCCAGATATTAAACTAATAGACACCAATAGAAATAAACATGGAATTTTTGGAGGGTTGGCATTTTTGGGTACGGAAGGTCTCAAAACGTGGAGATATGTGAAAAAAACAACAAGGAAGGTTTGTTTGTTTAGTTAATGCAATGCAACACTTGGCCGATCTGCCTAGGGAGTTGCCTTCCGGGAGGCCTTTTTAAGGGAAACTGGTCCCTATTTAGGCGTTACAGACGTGGAGAAAACCCAGAAAACTCCACGTGGCCAGCCCGTCCGAGCGAGGCGCGAAACCACGACCGAACTCCCAGTGTTCAGGGTACGAAGAGTGCTTGGCCACTGGTGGGCACACAATACGACAGGTCAAATTTGATACGAATTCGATACTTTCCCTTGTTACGTATGCGTAACAACGGGAAAGTAAAACCGAAACACTACGGTACCAACGCAGCCTAAGGCGCGAGCATTTAACATCGCGTAACCACGCGGCTGGAGAAAAAAGTGTAAGAATGATGTCCAGAAGTATATTCCTTACCGTTATTTGCCTTTACTTTTTCGGCCGTTACGGAAAAGGAAGTAGGGAAAAGTGTGGCCACGGTTCAAACTTCCACTCTTCTCATCACTTTCATTTCCGGACATTTCGACCCTCAGCAAGCCAGAAACGTAAAACAAACCCTAGCAAAATGGCGCTTGGATGTCTTTCCGGCGTTACGTTCGGGGACCGGAAGAAGCAAAATTTCCGAAATTCGGCAGATTGATTTCTATATGCGGAGTACCGACGCTATTAAATTTGGAACCGGAGGGGCGGGAGAAGAGGTGAACGTGCGTGGCGTGATCGGACGAAAATGTTACCGTTCATCAACATTTAGGATATTTTTTGGAAATTCTTCCCCACCCGGAAATTAAGCCTTTTTATAAGTTAATAATTTTTAATTCGGTAACGAGCGGCGCCATTTACAATTTTAACTCCGCCCCCGTCCGGGTCCTACGACTTCCAGTGGCCGAAATCCAAACCGCCGATATTCCGAAAATATCCGCCATTGTCAAACTTCTAGGCTTACAGGAAGGCGGCGCTGAACGTCCGACATACACGTTTTCGCGATGAAAACGTCAGCCGCAACCTCTGTTGGCGCCTGGGACGGAGAATATATAAACTGACGGAATCCCATTTAAATATGAGTAAATCAGGCGGGGAGAAAGGGTGAAGGAGCTGGCAGAAGACAAACTCTGGGACTCGTTGGGTTGGTGGATATAGCGCAGGAAACTCATTCAGGATCCCGGAATTAGCTTTTTGTCCGATTAGAAAAACGATACGGAGGGAGAAGACCCGAGGCCAGCCTCGATACGGCATATTCCTTCCCACACCCCGGAAGAGGAGGGGACTCGTTCCCCGATAATTTCGGGTGTTAAAAGTGGGTAGGTGGGTTCCACGGAACGTGCGACGCATTCTTGGTGTTCTTCGTTATCGTTATTACGTTACACATTGGTTTTCTTTTTCCTTTTAGCACAACTACCGACGTCTTCCCGCCGCTTCCGGTCTAGGAAATTTGGCCAAGTTCGAGGACGTGTCTATTTTGGATGCCGACTTCCAGGTGAGTAATTCCTAAAGCTGTAAAATTACGCCAAACGAAACCAATGTAGAATATCGTAGAATTCCGGCGGAGGGAAATTCTCTTCGTTTCTTCTTATGAAACCTTAATCCCAAAGAACGATTTTCGTTTCAGGAGATGTCCGCCCCCCGGACGACGGCCAGAAAAAAGGTAAACTTTCAGTTCTTTGCGCGACGAAAACGACAGATTCCCACGATTTATTTTAAAATCGGGGGCCGAGGGTTGCGGTCGTTTCGTCGTCTCTCGGGTGTTAAAATGGAAAAACGGCGCGCTTTACTGCTGCGATAAGAGATTTTCTTCTTTTGCAGAAAGAAAGAAAGAAGAGGGAAAAGAAAAGAGGTGGGTACGACCAGCGGCGCCACCCGTTCGCGCCCGGTGAGTACTGGAAATATTAATCCGTGGCCAACGTTCTTGTGTATTTTTCAGGGCTTAGAAAAAAGAGACGTTGAGGGAAAGACGCCGGTGTCGTTTAAGAGGAATAAAGTTACTTTCACTCTCTCGATACATTCTCGCAATCGGGTAATCGTGCCCTTAGTCCATACGACGGTTAATTGGGGTGGGTTTACGCCGCCTGGCGGAAGAGATAGTCGCCAATCCTCCGATTTTTGACCGGGTTCTTCCCAGATAAGGAGAAATGGAAAATCCCCACCGAATTTAAAATCGACTCCGGCGGGCGGAAGTGGCCCGGGCAGAAGAGGGAGAATCGACGGCCTGGGCCCGTCTTCCCGGGGGCCAGTAAGGGCCCGCTTCCGGTCGCGGCGGAGGGGAGGGGAGGCGGGAGCCGAGGGCCGGGCGCGCGCGTGTACCTGGCCGTCGGCCTATCTCTCGGCAGCAGCGCCCGCTAATCCCCGCCCGTCCGGGAAAGGGGATTAAATTCTGACGTCTGGCGAAAAGCGACGAGGTAAACTTCGCTCCGTCTTGCCGAGGATCCGTCTCGGACCTCGTCCGCCGGATCAAAAATCCGCATCGGACCCGGCTCGGATCACGTGACCGGATGTCTGCGACGCTCCGATAGCGTTATCGGTCGGGCCGAGGGCAGCAACCAGTCAGACAATGGACTTATTTATTGGTCGGAGGGACACGTGTTTTACACAGACCGGGTGACATCCGGCCCCTTTCTTATCTCTGTCGGGACATCCGCGTCTGTCGTCTTATCTGTGCCAGCCACTTTCTCTCCTCTGCCCGACCTCCTAATAACGTGACAGGTGCCGCTTCTGCATCCTCCCTTCCCTCGTATTTCTTCTCGACGCTATTCTTTATGAAAGATTACTCTCGGTTATTACTATTATCCCGATCGGACCGGCGCCACCGCGCCGATCGGCGTGGCTCGCCTAATTATTTTTTGCCCTTTCCTTCCCCCGGGGGCGGAGGTGCCACTTTCGTCGGTGCCGGCGGCGGGGGGAGCGTAAGCGAGAAGAGCGGCGGCACCGGGTGTAATTCCCACGACCGTTGCGCATTATCCGGCGCGCGACTTGACATTTTCCCTGGGTTATCTGGCGAACGGAGAGGAGAGAAAAAGCGTCCGCATCCCGGATATATCGAGTCCGGAGGTGAGAGAGAAGGAAAACGAATCCGAAATCGAAAAAGAGCGCCCCCTGTAAATTCTCTTTCTCCCGACGGCCGGACGACTCGGCCGAGGGGCGCAACAATCGCCGCCCACGAAAAATCCCTAGTTTTTCCCCTCCTCCCTCTGTCGCTTTCTATTACTTTTTGCTTTCGGAGGTGCTTCGGTGGGATTCGGTGCAGCTGCACCCGGATCCCGGGAAATTGGTCCCAAACTCTACGGCGAAAAAAGTATATATATATTGCATAAGATTAATGTTTTCTTTAATATAAATCAATTTGTTGCCCTCTGCAAAAAGAATTTAACCGATATTTTGAATCGAAATTGCATTCAACAGCTTCCTCCTCGCTCCGTTCTCGCCCGGGCTTTTGACTCTCCGACGCCGAATTTCGACATTCTTACGTCACCGATTTCGAATTAGGAATCCTCCAATGGGGACGGACTTTGATGGCGCCTCCGTCTGGTTCCTACGTCCAAAGCCATTAAATGCGACTCGATTCGCAAGATCCTGTATTTACCCTTTGACTCTAAATTTCGATAAATTAATGTTACGCGGGCCAAAATTAAAATCCCCGTCCATGCGCGCGATTTTAAACTTTGTATTGGGTTGGGGAGCAGCCGAATGGAAATGTGGTCGGTGACGTAATTCGAAATTGGCGCCGATATATCGGTGGAGGTTATCGCTTATCGATCGGAGGAGAATTGGATACCGGAATCGATATTGAGAGGTTTTTCTGGAATGCTCGGCCGTCGACAGGGCTGCCGAAAGGGTTGTGGCGGCAAGTGACGACGCCCCAATATTTACTTAGTTTTAATTTCTCGCGTTATAAACGTCGATATTAAAATTCAAATTAAAAAAATGATTCGATTTTCGCTCCTTTAATTTATTTAAAGGAACGAGAAACCGCATTTGGGAAATAATTTGCGCGATAACGGCTAAACATTATCGAACCCTTTCTGGCATCCGGTTGCCCGGGCAACGGCCCCGAGCATTTCGGGAGGGTCGCGGAAAAACGCGGAAAGAGATTGGCAACTACAATTTTCATATTACTTTTTTCCGGGATTATTGTTTTCCGAGGAGCAACGTGAGACATATCGCCCTCGCCCCTTTTTTTGCCGCGCTTTTTTCGACTCTCTCTCCATAAATCATTCGTCCGCCTCCCCCTCTTCCCCCCTCCGCCGGAGATTTGACCCATCCGAAAAGGTAGCGCCCTCCCGGTTGCACCTGGCGAAGAAAGGGCCCGTCCCCCCCGACGTTTTTACCTGTGGAAAAATCGGATTTGAACGGGTCTGATACCGAGCCGAGGGTGTTGCGGCAATTTCCTTTTTTTTCTTCCCCGGCACTCCAACTAGGGAGTGCGATAACAATATTTGGAAAATACTTTAAAGTAAGAAGAAAAAAGTTTAAAGTAAATCTGAAAATTGCTTCCTCCTCTCTTTCCACACTCCGCGTCATTCGTTATCGGCCCGCGCCATTTTCTTCTCTATATTTGCCGGAGGTGGAAAGTTACGCGCGTGCCACCCGGGGGTGCCGGAAATGCGGTTTTGCCAAGTTTGTCGGGAGGTCGAGGGGCAACGGCTAAACGTAGATACGATACGAAGTTCGGAAGCCGTCCGTCGAGCGTTCTTCCTCCACCCCAGTGCTTTTTGTTTTTCTTTTTTGGAAACGTCGTCACGTCACGAGACCGGGAAAGCTTATTTAAATTTTAAACGCTCGGCGAAATGTTCTTTCAATCTTTTCTTTCTCGGTTCCGTGATAGTAGCCTACAGACACGACTTACACCGACGTCCAATCACCGTTTTTTTCCGCGGGGCGGAGTATTCCCCCTCCCTCCACGGAAATGTTCCAGATAAAAGGAAGAGAGGAGGAAGTTCTGGCTCTCGCCTGGCAAATTCTTAATTTAAAGGGCGAGGAACCCACCCAATTAAAAGTGGGAATTTCGGGAAAGTCCGTGTTTACTGTTTACTTTTTATTCCGTTAATCGACACGGCCTTAATTTAAACCTTCCACTTGTTTTTCGTGCGTCCGAAGAATTTATGTTGTGTTATTTGTGCGCCCTTTTTCCCTTTAGTAATTAGCTTTCTTCCGGAAGGGCGTCTCTCCTCTTTCTATTATTTTGCCGAATCTCCGTTTGCATTCGTTTGATTTAAAGAAAATATCCGTGGAAGAAACGACGGGTTCGTTATGTATTCTGCGGTGTTTACGCTGGATTTCCTAGACGAAGCCAACAAACGGGCATCGGGGACGGAAAATGAATGCAATGTAACCAAGATGGAAAATAAAAGTGATTTTTGTCTTCCCAGTGTCGGGTTTTCTGTAAGCCAGCCAAAGCCACTTCCTTTTTCTCCCCGCAAAATGCCGATTTATCGTCATCGACACCCAATGACTAAAAGAGCCTTATCGGCCCTCACCTTTCGGCATTCCGTTTCGGTGGGCGACCGGGAATCGATACCAAACGCGTCCGGAATGTCGTCGCCACGCCGGTATATAGAAGTCGCCTTTCGGTACGACGTTATAAACGGGGCAACAAAAAAATTCCGGCTCGACCGGAAAAAAACGTTATATACGTTGATTTTCGGCGGTCCGGACCGAGGGCAGTCGCGGGAGGCAAATACTAGCTGATAAGCGGGAAATATTCTATTCTCTAACCCCGACCGTAGCCCCGGACCAAAAATTAAGGCGAAATTCGAATTTCCGGGTTATCCGGCGGGGATTAGAGGATAAATCCCGCTAATGCCGGAGGGTTTAATACACCGGTAAGAGGAGGAGAAAGGAAGGAGACGGGGTTAATTAAGAGGGGTCGATCCGCATCGACCCCATTTTAGGGAATTTCTCGGTCGGAAGAAAAGGAAAGGGGGAGGAAGACGAAGGAAAACGTAATTAGAAAGCGGCGAAAATAAAAATGCGGTAACGGAAGAGCCGCCATTCCGGTCACGTGGCGCCGAACGGCGCGAGACTCAGGTGCGACGACTAATCTCGGCCGGGATTGGAAGGAGACGAGTTTAGCGTCCGTTGTTTATACGGCCGAACTCACCACTCGAGACCAGATGGCCGGACGCGCGCCTCCCTCGCCCCTATACAAGCCGAGATGCCGGCACATCTGCGCCCCCGCCGGCGCGGCTCCCCCGGGACGCGGCTTCGCGTTCGATTGCCGCGCCTCCTCCCGCAATTAAAACGCGCGGTTAAAAAGTTTCTTTCCGCCCGCCGGGGGATTTCCCTCCGAATTAACGTTCCGACGTCTGGTTGCAGCTTCGCCCTCCCGGGTTTTTTTAAACACGGGCTTACTCGACTGCGCGGCGCGTTTCTAAGCCCGCGCGACGTCCGTTTATTAGAGAATCCGAAGTGGAGAAAGTATGCGGTTAAAAAAGCAAGGGACGCTTTCCGTTTTTAGTTTTCCGGACCGGGGAAGGGCGCGTTCGGCCTCCGCGGTCGAGGATTTTCACAAAAAAAAAATCTGCCCGAAACCGGCGAGGAATTTCGAAAGAGGAGGAAGGCGCGGAGTCGTATTCGTGCCGTTAATTGCTCCATTTCCGCAATTTCGTATTAAACCAGGTGGAAGACGTTTAAAGGAACCGGTTAAGACGTCGCCCGCAGGTGACGATCCGCAGCTGGTTTAAACAATCGATACGTCTCCTCTAAATCCCACTTTTTTGTTTTTTCGTCTTTGTTTATCCGCGCTGTTCCCGGACTGCGGGGTATCCTCCGAACTCCCCTCCGCTTTTCCGGCGGCGGACGGCGGGAGGACGGCCCGCGTCCTCCCTAAATGCAGCTGGATTAAAAAGCCACCACCACCTCGCACCTGCCGCACCGACTCGGAACAGGTGACGACACCGACGCTGTTCTCCCCCTCTCGACACCGCAACCGATTTTCCGGGGGTTACTGCCCTCGTTTCCAGTTGGGCATCCGACGCGGTCACTACCAGTCCACCCACTGGGAAATCGTCTGGCTTTCTTCTTTCGGTTCCGATTGGCAACACTTAAACGTCGGAAGTGGCGGGGAGAGATCGACACCGCCTCGCCCTCCGAACCGATTTTATCGCGTTTAAATTGGCACGGAAAGAAAGAAATGTTACCTTGGCAATATCCTTTCATTCCGAGGTGGCACGTGTACGGTGGCGTCGCATTCCTCCGTCCATTTTCTTTTTCTTCCCGGCAGTCGAACTTAGGCGTAATAACCAGGTTGGGGATAGAGAAGTGGTCCGAGGGGACGAAGTTGACGGTCTTCTGCGGAAGAGAAAAGATTGGAATTAAGAGGCCGAACCGGCTTACGCGTAACGTCGGGTCATGATAGGGGAAAGGGGAGGCCCGACCCGAGGAGAGAGGACGTCACCGAGAGTAAAAAATTCATTAGGTAATTAGCCGAGGAGGAGGCAGGTGAAAGATCCGTCGGTTCGCGCAGATGTTCCATCCCGAAACGACCGCTAGGTGCGGGCGCCCCGTCCGCCAACAGCCGCCCGACGGACACTCGAGGAGACAAAAAAAAAAGAGCACCCGCCCGGACACTCTCCTCGGTGACGGGGTCCATAAGAGGAACATTCTTTGGACGCGGGAAGAAGCGTTACGGAGAAACCCGCATATAGCGTAAGCATTGCGACTGTTTTCTCGACGTGGCCAGGCGGAGGGAAACCCAACGTCATTTGGATTGTTGACAATTCTTCGAGATTAGTTTGATATTTTACACATTTTCGCGCCCGGGATAAGTGAGAGGAGGAACGATGTCCTTCTCCCCTTTCGTTCGCATCTGGGCACGTGACTAAACTAATAATTATCGAATAAAACATTTAGTAACAATCGACTCGTGCGTTAAATATTTTGTGTTTTCCAACGGAGAATCTTCGATATCGGCCTCCGTTACACCTCGGATTTATTTCTGTCTTTCCCGATAAAGCGTCGTTTTGTTTTGGAATTTATCCCCCAATATCGCACGATTCTCCACGTTTCTGCTCCTCCCTGTTTTCTCGGATAAAGCGCCGAACGACGCGTGGACGACAACGTTTACGATCCGTCTTCCCTAAAAACGATTAGCCACGAACTCTGTCCACCTTTTGTAAACTAACGGAATTCGTTAATTCCGAGAACGGGGGCAAAAAGGGGCGGAGAAGTTTTCCGGTCGGTTTTTCGGGCGAGAAAATTCCCAACGACGAGAAATATCCCCGTACGGACAATTGGGGGGCAAAACGTTAGGTATCGACCGGAAAGGAGGGAAAAAGTCGGGGGCGGGCGAAGGTAAGATTCCATTTTTGGCGAAAGAGGAAAGAAAACGTTTGGAAGGAAAAGGGTAATCCGGTGGGTGGCGTTTTTAATAGGCAATCTCGGCGTCGAAGAGGTAGAAGGAGAAGTTTCTCCCACCATCCTTAAAAAACTTCTGGTTATTAATCGGAGGCTGGCTGGGAATAATTGTCTGACGGAGATATATTTTGGTCGATAGCATTAAACACCTTCGTCCGAGGATCAAACGGGCAAAAGGCTAAACACACCAAAAAAAAATCCAGAATAAGCAAATTTATGTCTGTATTGTTCGAATGGTTCCCCCTCCTCTTCCATTCTTTCCTTTTTTTCCTCCTCCTCCTCTTTCCAGACGTTATTCATCAAGTTTCTGGTGAAAAAAATCTCGCGCCAATTAAACCGCGCGTTATCAAAATAAATGTTGGAATAAATCTTAATAAAATTCTTCGCCTTTCCGACAATTGCCGCCAACGAAAGAATAAAAAAATAAACGCGGGATTACATAAGCGCTGCATCCGGTTTCCGTCAGCTCTTCCGTAACGCCGCCACAACGCGCAGGGCGTACCGGGTTACGCGCGCGCGCGTCGTTACTTCCTCTTCTCGCGTGGTGGTTTCGGGAGGCCCTGCCGCCAGCCGGAAGGGGGGCCCGGGTGGTGGGAAACGGAAAAGGCGCCTCCACTCTTCCTACCGAAATTCTTCGATTATCGGCCGGGAGGGGGAATAATTCGGAGAAAAATATGAAAAGAAGAGCGCGAATCTATAGAGGGATTGATTGGGAGAGGCGTTGGTTATATCCATCGGCTCATCAATCCCGGGACCAATGATCCTAGATTTACGTAACACCTGCTCACACTCGGACGGAGGGATCGAAGGGGGATTAATGAGTCGAGTCGGTCTTTTCCTATTTCCACTTTTGCCATCTGCCCCCGACGCGGCTCGCGCCGTCCGCGTTTTTAATTTCCCACCCCCGGCAGCGGGAATAATTACCCTTCGGATGGCGGGGGGAGACGCGTAAGAAAATCATTAGGGGAGGTGGGAGTGCGCGCGATTAGAATTTGTGTCCGGGTCGGTGTACCGAGAGATCCAAACCGCACCTTTTAGCTGTATACACAACTTGTGTGTAAGGACCAGCTGTCGCGAGTATCGATTCATCGCATTCTGCACCGTCTGCTGTCCTCTGCTTCTGTCAGATACGTTCTGCCGTCCCGCATTCTGTCCTCCACAGCGCTCGGTGACGTCCGCACCACGTGACGGAACCGGTAGGATAGATTTGTATACCCGAAGATACAAAATTATTAAATGGTTTATCCTTTGAGCCGAACGTGACGTAATTAGTTACGTGTCATTTATTTAAACGCGTAGAAACCGCCGCGGGGAGGAGGAGGAGGGTTTGCTTTCACGGATATTTCGCCGGGTCTGCGAGGATTTTCTCTTTTAAACCGTTTCCGGCCGTCGAATATCGATTTTTCGACAATCGATTATCGGAATGAAAGTTTAAAACTTTTGTTACGTTTCGGTCGCGACGGATAACGGGCGGAGGCTCTTACGCCGCACGCGCCGCCGCCTCCCCGCGTCGGAGGCCAGCCACCACCGGTAACGCGCGTGCCGGCGCCATTTTCTATCCCCAGCAAAAACCTATGGTAAATAAGATATTTGGTGGAGTGTAGAGCTTCCGGGCGTAACGCTTCAACCCCGCGGGCCGGGGTTGACCTCTCCTCCCGGATGTCTATTTCTAGAATTCGGAGGAAGAGGGCCGCGCGCCAAGGTACGTAAACGCGGCGCGACGGTGTTTTGTGCCGAAAGAGAATGTGAATATTGGTAAGGCGACGGACGGTATAATAAAAGAAAATCTCAATCAATGGACGCACCATTTATCACGCGTGACAAGTCACGCCACGGCCGGGAGTTTGACGAATTCTCGGAAGACAAAGAGAAAAACAAGGATTAGAGGAGAGGAAGACGAAGGGAGGATTAGGCTCATCCGCAGGGAGGAGTCCAATTACCGGATTCCGGCGGAGTATAATATATACTGGTGTTTACAATATAATTTTACGGCGAGGAAGAATAGTCGCTACTTTATTATTTATCGCCACTATTTTCGTCTGACAGGTGATATTTTGAAGCGAAGCTATCGACTGAATTACGATAACTAACGACGAGATTTTCTAGAGTTTTTTGGATACTTTAAAAAGTCTGAAAACGAATTATTGATAAATTACCTTCGAAGTAAGAGTAACAACTTATAACCCGCCAAAGACCGCCCGAAAGCTACTATATAAAGGCGGGGAGGGTGGCAAATAACGCGGCTCCCCCGCCTTTTCTCCTAACAAAACGTTAACAGGCTTCCGCCCCCCGACTCGGCCCGGGGAATGGAAATCTGGCCCGTAATCCCTTGGCTAGGTGCGAAATTTAAGCCGGGGACCGGGACAAACCCGTCTTCGGGGGGCGCGAATAAATTCCGGGAAAGATATTAGGCAATCGGAGCGACACCGGGTGGGACGAAGAAGAAAATGCGGCCGTTATTCCGGGTTTAATTATCGAGTGCGCGTGCATCTTACAAAAGTTGCACGCGAAGTAGCCGGTGGCGGGCGATATTTCATTAAAAGATAGGCGGAGATTGCCTACCCGCGCCATTCGTCATGCGACTCTCTCTCTCTTTCTCCCCGGTAGGGTTTTTAAAAAAGGCCGGACTCGAACCCCGACCGCTCGGGGGAGGTTACCGAAAAGAATGTTTTTGGCGGGAATCGATTCGGCCCCCCTTCATTACCGTAACACAACCTGTCAATACACGGGAAAATTTAAATTGTAGGAAAGACGCCAGATGTGCCGGTCTCTGTGCCTCATTGATTGCAGTATGAGCCGAGCATGCTGCGGCCTGTCGTCACCTCTATCTTTCTTCCATTTATTTTCCCGGTCTCTGGTAAATTGCCCCTTTTTTCCCTCCCCCTTTCCTCTTCTCGGTCCCACCCACTGACGAAACAACCCAGCTGCTTCATTAAGGACACTACAGTCCGAGAAATTCCTTCGCCGGCTTAGGTGTTGCCGTCGGAATAATGACTGCTTCCGCTATTAACCTTCTCGTCTGCCGCGTGACACCTTCTCCTCCTAATTGGCATCGACGTGACACCTCGCCGCGAAAAAAGCGTGGGAGAATTCTTTTTTATACTTCGCTCCACCACCCACAAAAAGCGATTCTGCCGCATTACCCAAGGGGGTCGCCCCCTTTCTTTAATTATCGTTGGGGGTGACGTTCACCTGGCAGTCGTCCGAATCCGGGCGGGTTCCAAATAAATTCGACGGTGAGAACACTTAATTAAACGCCGGTTGCTGTCCGTAAATGCCGGAATTTTTTAACACTTCAAACACTAAATGCCGGGAAATTTAAGGGCGATTTCTCTACTTTCTACTCGATTTTAAATCGATATCCGAAAGGAGAAGGATAAAGAAGGGAACAAACGGGAATAATTTACCCTGGGATAATTAAACCGCGACATCTTCTCTTCGAAACGACTTTACCGACTTTACTTGTCGGTAAAGGCCCGCCAGTTAACGGAAACCCTGGTCGAAACGTCCTCCGTCCGAATAATTCCCTAAAGATTTCCCGCAGATAATGAATTTCCCTTACAAACCCGGAATCTCTCGCTCTTTTTCCGCATTTAAAGGTGGTGGTCGGCGCTTCCTTTCTTAAATATTTCGCATCGTTCACGCGGGGAGCATTACGAATAAGACACTACCCAATCTGCGGACGGACCCGCGCCTCCATCAGTCCAGTGGATCTCCCCACAAATCGAATGGCGTTGGGCAGAAAATGCTAGAACCGAGCATTTTCGTTCCCGCTCTGCTACCAGAGTTTCGGATCGGGATCGGCCGGAATCTTACCACTAAATTAAAAGGATAAGTTTAAAACTGGCGTACTTTTGCCTCCCTACTCCCGGGACGGTGGCCAATAAGCATTTGGATTTTGATGTGGATTCCTCTCTTAAAGCATTTCGATCTTACGCCCGAGGATTCTTTTAAAAATCGACGGTTCGAAGTCATCCCCGACTCAAATATTACGGCAAATAGACGAAAATTTTCGACACTCATTTTACGAGTAGTCGGAAACGGGGGGGAAATCAAATAAAAAATGTCTACTCGCTTCCCACGGATAAGGCGCCTTTAGTAAAAATTAGAGGGGAGACAAAGACGGTAAAAGAGCGCGACCTGTAGGGAGGGGAGGGAAGGTGGCGTCGAGAATAAGTCTTTCTTCGCTCGCCACCGCCAATTTCAGGTGTTAAATTTCTCAGGCCCGTCGTAATCCGGTCGGCTCGTCACATAAATCACTTAGAGTCTGTCGTGACGCCCCCGCCGAACCGGGTAGATAGGTCGGAAGATACAGGTGGCGCACCTTTTATGCGTGCCGATGCCGCGTCCGGAATTCTTACCGAATGACGTGTTTGCGGATGCCGTTTTCTTCTCTTCCCCTTTTTTCCTTTTTTCGTCGTCAGAAAAACAAATTCACCGACGACGATTTGGTAAAATAATTTCCAACGTCGGTATCAACCTCGCGGCTCTCTCCGTCGCATCTTTTGCCCCTTTTCTTCGTCTTCTCGCTCGGAAACTTCCACATTTTCCGCATTACTTTTAAATTTTGAAGAACCGGAAGGCCAAAGCCGTCGAAGATTCACTACGGTCCAACGCGCGAGGGTTTCTCGCTTTTCACACGCATCGAGCGTCACCGCGGCCGGGGAATTGTCTTCCTACCGTCCCAGACGAAAAGAAGGTAACGCGCGCCGGGGACGACGCGTCATGCGCGTTCGAAGAAGAGATTTTAATGCAAAACTGGAAAAATAGGATTGGGCCGCGCGGCCAAAGGAGGAGGAATTACGAGTGGGCAGAATCGATCGACTCGTAATTTGTTGCTTAGAAATGTGGCTTACAAGTTTTGACATCGAGAGAGAGAGAGAAAAAGAATGTGTAACAAGGGGGAAAAAAGTCAACAAATGGTTATGGGAGGCAGGAAACTTTCTTTCCGCCATTCTTTCTTCCCCTGCGAATTGTTTGATTTTTTCTTCCTTGATCTGGGTTACGCGGTCGAGGTGTCGAACAACGCGTAGGAAGGGAGGAAAAAGCGCCGTTTCTCGTTGGCGCCGGATGGAATAATAGGAATTAGGTTAGATAAATATTTTCCCATTGATAATTACTAATTTAATGGGTTTACGAAATTAAAGGTTTATCGATTTTTAAAAGTAATTAATTTAAATTTATTTACGCCGCTTTATGGTTTCCGGGTGCAATATTTTTGCCGAAATGGCCCCGGCCGTCGCGTGATCCCAATCTTCGCGCCTCTTGTTCTTTGCATTTTTCGTCGTCCGGACGCGCGCGCCGCACTCTGTTTTTCCTTCTTAATTTGAAAAAACGCAAATTCCTCCATCTCTTCCCGACGAATGGCGTCGGGCGCCTTTGATATAAATACCACGGTAATCGCCCGGATCCTTCCCGTACGTCGTGCGTTTAGTCACGTGACCGGCGGTAGGCTTCCCATAATCCGTCTATCGGCCGGGCCACCGGTTCGGGCGTCGTTGCGGGGCCGCGATAACTCCCTCCCCTTCGTAATCGCTCGTGCACAATTGTCCGATTAATAGCGCTGCGCTTAACCGCCCACCGGTGACGTAAAAAAACCGACGGTGGGTTTAAAGTCGTATTCGGGATTCGTTTTTCGGGGAAATTTCGTATCGCCGAATGGAGGAGTATCCGATATTTCCCGCGTATCGGAGAGTTCTCCGTCGTACCAGGGCGTGGAAAACGATTGTCGCCAGCTTCCCGTATATGAATACCGAATCTTCACGTAAACAGAGAACTTAATGAATTAAAAAGAGTCCTCCGTCTTCCCTACGGGGATTTTTACGTAATTATATTTTCGGAACAATTTAATTTCCTGGCCTTGGGGTTTGGCCAATTCCAAGAAGCCACTTTGAGGCTAAGCTCTTGAAACTTCATTAATTGTAGAGCGTCCGTCGCAGTTCGACTCCAAAAACTCAAATTTTACGCCAGTGGCGGGTGCAAGTTACGATGATCGATACGACCCCGCGCAATCGTTTCTTCCATGCAAGATTCCTCAAAGACAGATTATTCCCGGAATTCTCGAGATTCCTACATGCGTTTACTGGGAACCAGCGATAATCCCTAAATGTTTTTAGGAGGAAGCTCTTTTTTGGTATGACGAAAGACCGTGGCGTTATCCGGGAACGGGTTCGAGATCTCCCGGAGGTTGTCAGCATCAATTTGGAACTCCCCTTTAAAGGATTCTCCGTATTCTAACTCCCGATCAACCCCAGCCCGGATTTTGGCCTGGCAAAAAATGGGATCGAATCTGGGACGGAGGAGTTGGGATGCAGAACAGAAAAGAACGAAGAAGATCGTTTCCGACCACTTCCGAGCGTCTTCTGGCCACCTGTGGCTCGAGAAAAGAGACGAGAAAACTCGTCTCCGATAACCCCCCGCAACAATGACAGATTGATGACATCTGCAACCAGAACAAGATACTATTTTATGACGTCAATTAGCTGTCAACCAATCGTCGGTGTCGACGACAAGCCGAAAGAGTCCGCAGTAATGTAACACCGTGGGGACATCTGGCGCCGTCGGCCCCGGCCGGGGGCTCGCCCATTAGCGCCATCTGGCGTGCGGAGGCGGTGACGACCGGGACTCACTCTCACGACCCCCGTTATATATATATTACGCGCCATTAAAAAATTAACACTTTCTCCTCCAGGCGGGGTATTTTCCCTTTTTTTTAAATCTCGGGTCGGTCTAACGAGACGGGCAAGAACCCCGTAGAAAGGCGTAAGGCGGGGTGAAACCCGAGGTTAAAAGGCTTAGGAGAACGAAAGGGAAAGGAAAAAAGCACGCTGTACCTCACGTCGGGAGCGCAGTTTATAATTTACAGTCTGCACTTGCCAAATTGGGATATAATTCATCGAAGTCTTTCATTTCCCAACAACACGCCACATGTGCTCTAGATAAACAAGAATTATTTATTTTCGCAGATAACAAAATGCGAAAACCCAATTTCGAAACGTCGACGTTTTCTTCCGATTACTAAAATTATCGAAACTTGCGGAGGGGGGAAGAGAAAGGGAGCGGGCGAGAGAATCGAAGCCAAAGACGATTGGTTAGACGGCGGCTCGCGCTACCAAACTCGACAATTACGAGCGGTGTCGACGTCCTCGACCCTCGACCCCGTCGTGTCACGTCTTAACCATCTGGTGCGACGTCTTGGGTTACTTTTCCCACCGCGTCGGAATCCTGAGGTTAGAGAACTCTGACCCGGTGGATTGGGAAACAGCTTTGCTCTTAGCAGCGGCATCTGGACTCAAGATGTGCACGTCCGAGCACTTTTTGGGAAAGGGTGCAGTCCGAAACGGGACACTTTCGTACGGATTAACACGTGGGTATCCTCCACTCTTACGGCAGCGCCACCGAGGATCGAATTACCAACGAATTAAAAGGGTTTTGACCCGACTTCAGCTAGGAGGGACGATAAAAGAAGAGAAACGGTGACGTAACGGCGGGCAAACAGTCTCTCTCGAATCCGTAACGAAGAGTGCCTTATCTTATTTTTAATGTTGGCTTCTAGGATAGCGTTTCGTAAATGGCCAAGAAATTACATAATTCCGATTTTAAAAAACGTTTCGGGAGCCCGAAAATCTACTTCAATATTGTGGTGCGAGTTACGGCCGGAATTATAAAAACACGCAACAAAAACAAATTACAGTAACAAAGATTAATTTGGTGATTTACGCTTTGTCCTTGCGTTACAATACGAAACTACGAGCACAAAGATTAATTTATTAATTTTATGCGCAGAAGCGAAAACGATGCGGGACGAGGAAGGTGGTGCACGGGTTGAAGCCATTTTGGAATATTTAGCATGGGAAGGGCAGAAGCAAAAACGATTTCTATTAATTTTATTTTTATACAAATTTATTCAAAAAATTGAAAACGTCTAAAATGACAAAATAGGAAATAAAAAAGAAAATTGTTAAAGAAAGAATAAATCTGAAAACGAATGGGCCAAACGTCTCATTTTGCGAGATTTCTTCTCGGCCGGCGCCAGAAATCTTTTAATATGTTCTCTCCAGATACGGAATATCGACTATTAAAACGAGAAAGGCAACTTTAAGAAGTATAAATACCTAAGGAACGATCGACATTCCCCATAAAACTCCCAACTCCTGCCAAAACGTTTCAGGCCACGTTTCGTTAGCTCTTCGTCATTTGCAGAGTCGCCGCTAAGAAAACCTCGTTTATCAACTCTCTCCCTCTCTTCACAGAATTAAGGATAAGGCGCGGATTATCCCTCTCCCGCCGACTCTCCCCTCCTCCGGTGTTGGGGGTGGAGGGGCGGAAGACGGCCACCGCCTTTGACGTTTCTGCCAGATATTCGGGATGTCTCGGACCGGTTTATTTCGGCGAGTCCACCATTGATTTCTTTGGTCGGAAGGCGTATTCTTCGCTACCGCATCCTTTTGCTCTTCGCTGCACCTTGTACCCCCGGGACACGCAAGCGTCGCACGAGGGGGTCGAACGTTTATTCAATCACGTCTCTTCCCACATCCATTTTGGTCTTGGACCCACACCTATCGATCCGGAAAAAAGAGGAAGAAGAAGAAGAAGAAAAAAAGAAAGTAAAACTTCCTTTCTTCCATGTTTCTTAAGTAGTTCTTTCTATTTTTGCTAATCCCAAAGTGGATGAAAATTTTCCTTTTTCTTTTCCCAAGAGAAAATTTCGTAATCGTCATTTTAAGACTCCGCCGAATTTCAAAATTTATTTTATAAATTCCGAATTTAAAAATCTTCGGAAAAATTCCTTCCGAAATTAAATAGGCCACTCGATTTTACAAGAAAATATTCGAAAATCTTCACCTTAAAACAAGGAATTAAATTACGTAAATTTGGAATAAAGCGCTAAATATTTCGAGACATTAAATATTCGGTGGTTCACCTTTCCCAGTTAATTAATATTTACCCAGAAAATTTTAAATAATAAACCCGTTGATAAAATAATCCCCAAAATATTTATAAATCGTTTTCGGGGGTTAAACCCCCATCCGATCCTCTGATATTGTTAAAAGGTGGGCCTGGTTTAATTCTCCAAATTACTTTCGGATTAAATAAATACCAAAATTTGTGATCACACTTGGGAATCCAATAGTTCTCGCGCATGGTCAAAAATATTTCACTTCCCTAAGAAGAACTCGAAATATTTAAGATATATAAAAATTAGGTTTATTTAATCCTCTAAAAGGTTGCAGAGTTAATTAAAACGGTTCTCTCAAACTGGAATTTATTTAATGGCAAAGGAAGGTGTTACGAAAACTCTAAATTCGATCTTAAAATCTCTAAATTATATATTTTTACCCGCAAAATATCGATGTATTTTGCAGGATTTCAACGGAAATTAGTGGGTTGGCCTACAACAGTGCTTGACGGGACCACGGCCCGTTGCAAAATTTCGAAGAGGAATTTAGAGAAAAATGGGGTAACCTTCGGAAACCGAAACCGATCGACCTTCGAAAAATAAAGAAGGGGCGAAAGGCAACAATAATTTATAATTGCCAGCTCGTTAAACACGCCAAACGCAGCTCGAAAAATGCGGAGGAACTCGGAAAAATTTTTATACAAATCGATTTTTTTAAAAACTCTTCTTAAATCAGTTTTACCACTAAATAGGGTGAATCGGAGGTTTACCGAACGGTGGCGCTGCGTAACGACGGGAATGGGAGGAGCCCGGTGCGCGTCCACCCCCCCGCTCGCGTCGCGGCCCCCCGGCGTGAGAGGAGCGCCACGTGCGACGTCTCCTGGGAAAGTATCGACTCGTAACACGTGGACTAGCGCCTCTAAGGTTTCAAAATAATATCTTTGCTGTAGCGTCCAAGTCTTTATTGGGTACGTATTACTCCTAAGCAGGCAGAGATGATTAGGTTAAAAAGAAAGAAATGTACTTTACTTCTCATCTGTTTCTCTTCTTTTTTTTCGTCTCTCTCCTCTCCAGGTCGTAATCCGACATCGAAATGTCTCTCGGGTCGCCCGCTTGTCATTTACTTGGCGTGGATTCTTTTTTTATAGGCAACACGCTACTGGTTAAACCCAAGGCCAGAAGAACTTTCGCCACATCCCAAGGCAAAATAACAGGTGAGAATAGCCATAATAAGAACTACACCTTACTCTGACGCCCGTAAACGGTTCCGGGTTCGAGTACTGGGGAAAATCTAAAGATTCTACGCTCAGACCTCCGTCGACCTGGATTAAATAATAGCGGGGAGATGGCCGGTAAATTTCAAATTCGAATAATAATAATAATAATAATACCAGAAAATATTATTTCCGACGGAGTTTTCATAAAATTTTATTATGGAATTGTACAGTACATCCATAGTACTTACACAGTCGCGCACCTGTTTAAAGTTTCCTATTTACCGTCTGTTTAACAGATGTGTATTATGTGTCATAGAGGCACGTGGAAAGCAGATCCACACGACTTTTGTGTAAACACAAGTTCCGACCGCGAGTAATTCGCTTTAATATCGTTAATGGCGACCGGCAAAACTTCCAAGACGCCTTCGCGTAGATAATAAGTTCATTAGACCAGTCCAGATATCGCCGGAATAAGCTCCCCCTCTTATCGCTTAGGTGTAGGCGCTGGGAATTTTCGGAATCTCGTCGACCCGAGGCGCCGGTGTTTACCGTTCTTTGACACGGGACCGATAACTTTTGTCAAACGTTCCACACGTTCTTATCGACGATAAACAAACTGCAAAATGACGGGCGGCTATAATTAACCGTGGCCGCCCGCCTCTCCGATGGTTCCCCGCGGCCCGAACCTAGGGCCTCTCGAATATCTTCCAAAACATTATCGTCGTAGGCCCTTCCCTTAAGACAACGCACGATCCGCCAGCGACGATACTCCGACAGATGTCGATGCAATCGGAATTTTTAAGCGTGTGGACAAAAGTTTCAGAGATGGGAAACCAGTGAGAGAGGAGCGGTGCGAAATATGGGTTTCCCATATTTCGCACCGCTCCTCTCTCAATGGTTACGTAATATGAAACCTTCGTTTCGAAGCGGAAAGACTTCTCCCGTCTACGTATAAATCTACGTACACTTCCCAAAATGGCAACAAGGTGTGGGGGAATCAACCCGACCGAATATTTCCCGCTTAGGGTCGGAAGGCCAAGTCATTATGGTAAGGTAAGGGCGGAGACCAAAGAAACGACCATCGGCCGAGGCTTATGCAAACTTCTCGATTTTTCCACGTCCACGACAATCGGCGGACAACATAATTACTTCAAACTTTACTTCCACCCTCACTGGAGTAAGCGGCTTTAACTGGTTTCCCTCTATTGTATGTAGTTCCCGCGTCTTTTTCTATATATAAGCCATAAGCTACAACACACGCATACTTGTAAATAAATAAATAAATAGATTCCCAATTGTTACGTCAGCAACAATTAATCGGGAATTTGTTACGGAGCCCGGAAATCTAGATCCCGGTAAAGGGGAAGCGTGGCATTTTGTCGAGAACACGGGATTATTAGAAAATACTGGAGACACTCGGCATCCCTCTCTAACCTAAAGAACATTCCACTCGACCAACGCTGCGGATTTGAGACTAATTTAGGATCCCCAGACAAAATGCCTTGAATTTAAGGGATTTCTCCCCAAAACTCAAACAAAACGCCTTCTTTCTACCCCTTTCACAGTCGGAGAAAAAATTCAGAGCTTACTGTAACAGCGTTCGGTAAACAAGCCGAAACTGTATCGGAAGAGCGAGGTAATTTGTACTTCGCCACTTCATTAAACCCGATTTTTAAGGAGCTTAAGCGTTCCATCAAAAGTTGGGAGTGTTTCGATCGTGCCGTGACGTCACAGTACGTACGTAAATGCATCTCCGTGGCAGACGTCGATGGCGGAAGCGCGTGGCCGGCGACGCCTCTCCTCTTCTTTGTCAGAGGAGAGCGTCACGCGGAGAATCCGACCGGGTCCGAAATCTCCGCCCCTAACCCATCGGCGCCCGGCGGAATCCGGATCGCGCTAGATTTCCGCGCTGAGTTATTTAAGTTTGCCTCACGCATTCCGGAAGCCGTCGGTCGCGCCCCCTCGGACGACGGAGCATTACCATCAGATTCAGGGATCGAACCCGATCCCTCTCAGGAAAACTATTTTAGAAACGGAATTACGGCGCGGCGCGTCCCAACGGCGGAAAAGAGATCGACCGCGGGGTAGAAAAACTTTAATTAAACGCAATAAATTTGGCTGCGTAGACGAAAAGAAAGAGAAGGAACGTCGTAAAAAGTGGGTAGGAGCCGGAGCCGCGGTCGTAAAAACGGCAGACGGAGGTTTCGGGGAATTTTTCTTCCTAATTATTATCCATTAGACTAATTAAGACCGGGGAAAACCGCCGGAGTAGATGGACGGACGTTTACGGCGGGAAGGTCGCAGGATCGGACGGATAAAGACGGAAAAGAAAAGAGTCGGCGCCTTCCCAACTTCGGACCGTCCGAAAATTTCCCCCACTATATCGCCCATTAACGTCTTTTTTCCCTCTCCGTCCTCGGTCCCGTCACCGTTCTTATACTCTTACGCACCTCCCGGCGGGAACTTTCTCCGCCTCCTCCCTCCCTCCCTCCCTCCCTCCCATCCTCGATAAGGTCTAAACTCTCGTGGGTTTTTGACGGCGGAAAGGGCAAGGGCGGGAGGAGAAGCCGAAGGGAGCGCATCTGACCGAATTGCGCCCGAGGCGGGGAGTTTCTTAATTTACGTGGAAAGGCGATAGACCGGGCGGAAAGGGGGAGAGAGATTTGTCAATAGGTTAGGCCTGGGTCAACAGTCACGCAACGGAATGGGAAGGCGCGCCCGGAAAGGTTAATTACGTTCTCCGGTGGAATTTACCCGTCACCGGGTGGGGGGGGAATGTTTTGTCTCCCGCCGGCGGACGGAATAATTACGGCGGAGACGAGGAGGGTCAAGCGATCTCCTTCTCTTCGTGATTAACTTTCAATTTCCTTTGACGCTTCCGTAATTAGAGCGCGTGCCGGAGGTGTATTACCTGTCAAGCGTTCCGCATTACCGGGCGGGAGTAATTAATCCGTCCGAGTAACGGCGGGAGCCGGCTCTTCTCCCGCGGACTTTTTCCACCTCCTCGGCGCAACTTCTTCGTCTTCGGTCCGGAATGGGCCATAAATAAGGCGCCGGCTCGGACCCGGGCCCGGGCCCGAACCCAATCGCGGCGGCAGCGTCTAATGACGGAGAGAGCGGCAGATGTCGCGCTTCCCACCGGGTGCCGGGTGATTGATACGTTCATTTGCGGCCGTCGTCCAAGACCGAGCGGCGGGCGTGCGAAAAAAGACGGACAGTGGCCGAACCGTGAAAGGGACGAGGTGTCGACGGCTCCTCCCCTTCCCCTCTCCTCCGGGGGGTGGCGCATTTTCCGGCCGGGCTAATCTCTTCCCTTTCTCGTTCACACCCACCCCGGAAACTATCTGAAATAGGCCTTTCGTCCCTCTTCCCAAGGGTGGGGAATTTTAACCGGGCCCTTTTTGCCTTCTTTATAGTAGCCACCGTCGGCCGCGGGTGGTTCGTTAGTGGCGCCGGCCGAATTGTATCAATCTCGTCTTTTATATATGATAGGAGTTCCTCCCTCTCGCCGGCAAGAAAATGAACAGTTTTCGATACGGCGCATAGACAAAGGATAGCATTACCGAGAAAGCTCGCTTCCTTTATCGTGAAAAGACGGTACGGCTTCGGGAAATAGCGCAGATGTCTGGGCGTTATCTTCGCCGTTGTTTCGTGTCCATATTCATAACTCCGCTTCCTTCCCGTGGCTACTTACCTGTCTCCTACCCGTCCATGTGCGGAGGTTCCCTTCGTACGTTTTCTACCTGCAGACCGCCGACCGTGTCCGAATATACTTTATGCATACGCCACGCACAAGATGTACGACCTCCTCCTTCCCGCCCGTGCCGATCGAAAACTTCCTCTTTCCTTTTTTTTCCCTTCCTTTCTTTAAATGGTTATTGCGCCCGGCGGCCACTTTTCTCCCACCTTCCCGGCTGAAGCGGGGGCGCGCCTTTCGGCCGCGCGCGCAAACTCAATCCCCCTGCGGAAGTGGGTGAAATTCCCGGGTTACGCGGGTGTCGCGCGTTAAAAAAGTCGACTTTTAACGTCGGACATAAAAGAGCTTGGGCCCGTTTTAAAGGTTAAGACCTCGAAACTGGGAACGGAACGGACATAAACTGCGAAACTAGAAATTTTCCAGTCGTATTTTACGACGATAAAGCTTAGTTGGGGAGGCGGAAGTCCGACGGGCCACCCGCCGCACTCCGTACTTCCTCCCGGATGGAGGAGCAAAGATTCTTTTTACGCCGCCCAGCTACCGGACTTTTCTTTTCCGGGGGGCGGAAAGTTTGCCGGGGCCGCGTGCCCGGAGACGCGCTTGCGTGTAAGAATTCCAACGTCACACAAAGGAAGGGGGAGGCCGGTGCGGAACGTGCCGGCTCGAAGCAATCGCATTACGAACGGCTGACGTTGGAGCTTTTGCCGAGCGGCCGTTTGAAGCGTTAGTGCCGGTCACAGCTGTAGCTAAATACCCGACAGAAAGGAATCGAGAAGTGCAGCTGTTACCGTACTCTAAATGCTAGAGTGTGTACACGTGCGATGCGGCTTTCGATGGTATCGGTGCAGAAGCCACCCTTTTCCCTACCTTTCCGCGCTTTTCGTCTAATTAACCCTCTGGGAATTTCGGAGGGTCGGCCGCCGCCGTCCGGCGCTTCCCGAAATACCCCGACCGACCTTCCACTATTTCCCTCTTCCTCCCCACCTACATTTTTCGGCCCGGCCCGGTCGTTCCCGTGCCCCTTCCGCCGTCCATGCCGCCGATTCGGGAGCGAAAAGCAGCGCCCGACGGGCGAAATCGTGCTCGAACCCGGTATCCCCCGCCGGAAACGTTTAATCCGCGGATCGATCGGATACCTCCGGTTGTCTGCCTCGGCACTCGGCCGGCGTAACGTGTGCCAAAGGGTGTATAAGTCATCAGTAATACATTAGGGTTTACGTAAATGATGTCAGATACACGCGCGGACGTAATTTCGTATTTTACAGCCGAGCAAATAAAAAAATAGGCGAGAAGGTATAGTTAACCGAGTGGGAAACAAGTCGGTGCGGTTAAAGAAATGTCGAAAAACTAATTTTAGATTTCGCTAACTACCAGACAGAAAAACTAAAGAAGAAAAAAAATTAGCGTTTCGGTCTGTAGAATTCGTCCCGGGCGAATAAGGAGAGAAAAATATTCCTGGTCTGCGAAATAATTTTTCCACCCCCCGAATCTTGAGGACGAATCCCAAATAATTGGAATTCAAATATCGTCTAATTAATAATCGTTAATCGATTTTCGATTACGAAATCGATAAATATTCTCCGGGAAAACCGTCGGGTTGGCAGCATCTGCAGAAAATCGTATCTCGTAAAACGGGAGGCGGAGGTGTTAATCAGAAGAGCCTTTCGTTTCGTCACACGTACGCAATAAAACATTAAAGTTTATTTCCACCTTTCCGCCGGGGCTCTTTACGCGTCGTAACAGGTGCGCCCTTCCGACCGCCCTATTACCAGAGCGGGCCGAGCGTAATGGCGGAGGGCACGGCGATCAGCGGAGTCGTCTTACACTCGAATTACGACCAACACCGGTGACGTTTAAACCCGACGTGTAACGACGCGCGGTCCGAACCTATAATGCGGGTGCGGTTAAACGGTTTTTACGCAACGTCGCTACCCACATCCGTGCAAAATCGGGGTAGCGGAGTAGCGGAGAGACGGCACTAAATGTGGGAACCGTTACGCAAAAAGCGGGTTGAAATTTGAAGGGGTTATAAGCGAGATGAGTGTTAGGTGAGGAAGTGCGGGAAGATAAGACTCGTCAAGTAAGAGTGTGACGCGGCGCTAAACTAGAGGCGAGAAGAGACGGAAGTGTTGGAGGGTAGCGTAAAGATTAGGAAGACGAGGTGCGCGGCAGGTAGGACCGGTCGATGCCGGCGGAGAGAGAGTATTCGGGTGGGACCGTTTCTCTCCGGAGACGCCGACATAAATCAGGAGGGCAGCCGAACGTGACCGAGCCGTTATTAATTTAAGTGACAGACGAAGGAACGACGAAAAGAGAAACAGAGTCCGTCCCACGCGCGTTATTTACGCAAACAGAAGCTACCGTCTTGACCGCAATAATTAGGCACCGGGGGAGGGGGGAGGACTAGACGGGCCTCTCTCTCGTCTGTCAAGACCTCCGCGATTTTCTGCGAACCGTCTAATAAGTCCTTTTTGGCGGAGAGTGAGATTGTCCCGGTTTAGCTCGTGGTGTGTATCAATGTCAGCTGCTCTGGTATACGTCAATGTCTGCCACCCAACACACAACACATCTGGCTACCATCTTTGCTTAACGAATACAGAAACGTCTGCTAAAAGTGGTTTTATCTTTCTTGTCATCTTTCTACCCAACATTGAAATTTTTACCTCTGCTTCTCTTTTTTCCTCCCCTCTTCTTTTTTTTTTTTATTACAAATTCTTGTAGCAATAATTACGGCTTTTCGCGCTCGAGTTGTGATTTATCGTTACTAGATGGCGACATGCTTTGATTTTTTAATAGTCTCCCTCCATTTTTTTAAGTTTGGATAAACAAGCGGCGTGTTTATCGTTTAGCACTCGGCGTTGGCGCGAATTTTCGGCCGGATCCACCCGCAAATTTAAAAAAAAACACTGTTTTTTGATTATTTTCCTGGCATCTTTTAGCTAATTTTCCTCCTCGCCTACGTTATTACAATAGAGCTTATTGTATTCTTCGTATTTCGACCTTGGAATGCACCGCGAATCACGTGTTTAAACTGCGGAACTTCAACTAATTTTGTGCATGCACGGTCGGCCACAGCTGTAACAACAAATAGAAAAAAAAGTTTTTTTAAAAAAGAGTTTTTACAATTATTCAAGCTTATCTTCGACATTTCTGGGAAAGCAAAACGATCCTTCACTTTTATCAGATGTCGATTAAACTACTTTAGCAATACGGAGCATAATTATTCCCGGGCTTCTGCTACTACATTAGGAACAATATAATAAAGACGAAGAGTCGTCGGTCTGGATGCGATTTCTAACACTCCGCCGACATGTGGCTTCTATTAATGTAAAGGTAACCAGAACCTAGACGTTCCCCCCGCTTCCCACTATTACAGAAATAAGATCTTTCCAATCGACGGCTCCCTCGACTTACTTTTATAAAATTGTTGCTACTATAAGGGCCTTACGATTCCTCCCGCCGTATGGGAAATTAATACTCTATCCTCTTCGCGCGGGATCTTGCCCCCCGATAATTGTTAACGTTTATCCAATTTCCGACCGCGGGCTAATTCTTGTTTTAAAAATTAGTGTAGTATTTTATATTAATGTTCCGTCAAAAAGAACGGGCTGTACTCGAATTCTTTCTATAAATGTTTACAATTTCTTAAGATAAGTTGTAAAAAATATTGAACCACTCTAAATTCCAACAAAAATTCTTAATTTGCCAAGTACTTTTTGTCCGATTGACACCAGTCACGTGCTATTACGTCACACAGTACACTTATTGTTCGCTTTCGTAGACTGGAAAAAAAGGAACGAGATCTCGACCAGGCGAAATCACCTCCCCGACAATAATAAAACGGCGTTATATCGAGACGAAGTAACAAAGAAGATTGCAAATATCGCCGGATAATTCTACGAATATTTTCTGCGCAGTTTAATATTAGAATGTACTGTACTCCCTTGTTAACTAACTGGCACCGTTCCCATTCATTTTGTTGTTCTTATTTGTCAACAAATTTATATGTAACGTAGGCCTATATATAATTTCACGCGCGGTTCGTTTCTTCTATCGATTTTTTGTCAAACCTATATTTAGGATCGATTATTTATTAGCTATGAACGGTAATTCGCACACATACACACAATTTATAGGCTAAACAATGACAAATTGCAAGTAGAATGTCATTGAGGAAAATGCGCTTTCTAAGGTTATACAAAATATCTTATATCGAACATACCAGAAGCGATTTACTTATATCTTCTCTCACACGCTTGATAGGGCTTATAACGAAATACTTCTAGCTCCATAAATTGGCATTTTAATACGTGGAAAATAGAAATTTTCTGAAATATACACTCTTCGTTTATCTTGTAGGAGTTATAATCGGTTTGGGCATTGCGTTTACTACTTAAAACAATCATCATCCTCCATTGTTAGACCATATCATTTACAGTTTCAAACGTTCTTATGGTGCAAAAAGCGTAGGACTTTAGATTTTTAAATTCGTTATAACGTCGTTAAGGGGAGGCGATGGATGTTATTCTTTAACATTTCGCTCGATCTTGGCCGGAGAACCACGATCGGATCTACTATTTTGCTACCGCAATAGCAATAAATAAATCGTTTGATGCACAAATATAGAACTGGCGACACCTCGCCACGCTATAGTAATAACCGCAGTAACCGAACGTGTCCAAAAATTCGTTAGTAAACTGCCATTACTCGAATATTTTCGTTTCTTCCTCCCAAGCCACAATGGGAATTTAATTAGACCCACTATTTTTAATTAAACAATTTCCTCTATTAAACGAGGAGGTGGACGTCTCGACGACCGTCCCCGACCCACCTGATACACCTAGCAGATGATCTCCTCCTAATTCCGAATTTGTCCCACTTTTTTGGAACCGAGATGGAAATCTAAATTTGGAACGGGACCTAACATCTGCTCTTCGTTATTTCGGGACTGAATCGCGCCGGAAAAAAGAAAAAGAGCCAAAGAGAAAAATTTTGGTGAAGACGACGCGCGTGCAAAGGTCGGAGGACCTACGCACGTTCCAAACCGTCCCGAGTGTGTCATCGAATTCGCCGACTGATAAATTAATATAATTACATCCCGTATGATTTCCTTAACGGTCGATTATTTTGACCCGAATTTAATATTAACCCGGTTGAAATTTTCTACCAAACCGGTCCCAGTATAATTAAAACCCTTTACGGTTGTAAGGGTCGGTTAAAATTCCGAGATCTCCGCCTTTAAATGTATTATTAAACTCCAATTAGTTTCTATTGTTATAAGGCGTTAAGCGCTACGGGGTTGGCCAAAACAGAGGAGGGAAAAAAGAACGTGGCCGACTAAAATGGTAAGGGCGTGCACCACCCGACGATAGTTATTAATGTGATGTGGCATCCGACTATTTTAGTAGTCTGGTAATTCCTTCCTGTTTGTTAGTCTTTCGGGCGCGCATCCGGAAGCCGAGACGACCATCGGAAGCGCAGACGACCCTACCAGGTGTTGGACGCACGCGGCGCATCCACCTGGTCGAGCGGACCTCCTGCCCCGTACGGGATCGTCCTCTTACAAATTAATACCTCGAACAGGTAAACAGACGGGCGGCAGCAGAACGTCGACGCTTTAACGGCACGTGCCGTGGCGGTTTTTATCGGGGAAGGCGGAAAAGGTAATCTTTTTCCATTAGGGACGGCTTACGTCCCCTTTCTTTCCTGTAGCGTGGAACTTCCTTGCCTCGGGCCACTTCCGCTTCCGGCGATCGCACTAAAGACAGTGGACAGGATATCCGGAGTAATCACCGCCAGAGGTGCATCGACGGCGATCAACAGCAATTTGTCTTTGGAGAAATTCCTCCCCTTCCACTCGTCGCCTTTCCATTAAAGAAACTTGTACTTTCCACCTAATTCCGCAACACTGCAGGCAGCTCTGTTCCTCCGTTTTGTTTAATTAATTCTTATACAATTATAATAAAAGGAGAAAATTGGGTGACGATTCTAAACCAAGTCCAAGCATAGGCCTACTTTTTACAATAAAAATAAACCTGTAATTCACGTAAATGCAGGTTTTTAAATTTATAAATTTTATATAAATAACAACAGTGGAAAACAAAATATCGCCGAAAGTCTCTCTATCTGTTTATATATTATTTTAATTTAGAATAAAAAGAATTAAAATGCAGAAGGCGAAATTTTAACATAAACCCGCATGATCATTCATTCACTTTTCACCAATTATAATTGTCATTTCAATAGCATTTATTAATTTATTATTACGAGTTTTAACTTTAAGAAATCAGTTTCGACATTAAATATTTAATTTCAATTAGCGTTAATCGTTGTTAATTCTTAATGTCAATTATCGCAATCCGTTGCCGATTATTGATATTTAAAAAAAATAGTGTATTGCAATAATTAAAAATCTCGGATTTAAGTAATCGATTTAAAAAACCCATTGTTATAAACCGCATTAATTTTGCAGCTTAATTGACATTAACTACAATTGAAATTAAGTTAATCGTAATTAAAGAAAGACGTCGCCGTTCGGCGGCGCTAGTAGTTAGTTACCTGCAATTAAAATGCGTGGAGCGACACGCGAAATCGCTCGCCATGTGGCGCGAAAGAAAAGGAAAAGAAAAAAGCCTAACGCGCGATCCGAAAGGAAAACGGAAGAACGATGCGAATTTTTATCCCGTTTGTCACGTGGCAGGGGGAGGAGGAAGCCGATTAGCGGCGGGAGTTAAGGGAAAGTTTTCTCGGGAAGTTTGCAGGGACAATGTCTAAACTGTCAATAATGTCGAAATCAAGTCAAAATTTCTGCCAAGCCGTCACGTGATATTGGCAGGAGGGGAAAGAGCGATAAGACGGGAATTTACAGTTCAAACCAGTGGAGTGTACAGCAGACTTAAGTGTGTGTTTGTTATCTGTCAGATTAAGTTCGGTTCTGATTTTGTCTGCGGAGGAAATTATTGTTGAAGACATAATTGATTGCGGAGTTGGCGTGCACGACCGGAGAGTGAACGCTTAATTTTCCGTTTCTCCTTCTTTCCACTCCGGTGTGTGCGTTCGCTTCTTTCATCACCGTTTAAAACTCAACATTCGACTGCTTGTTACTCGAGATTGATGAATTGCCCCAACGCCATTGGTCCGATTCTGTTTTTTCTCGGTGCTTTTTTCTTTCCCTCTTCAGACGTCCGACATCAACTCGCTGCGTTTGAAAAGAAATTAACTCTAATCTGGAGTGCAGGAAAATCGAAGAAAAGTTTCGCCCGACATTCTTTAAATATTCCCTTCGCACTACTTTCTCCGTCACGTGACCTGTCCGAGTTCCCCCATTTCCGAAAATCGCTAGCCGGGGACCGGGACGGGTCGCCACGCGACTTGGTCCGGGGAGGGACGGAGCCCATCGACGTCCAAACAATTTGGCCAAAGGTCACGAAACGGTTTAACGATTTTAATTAACGTCGTCGTGGGTGGCTTCGGTCGACTAAACTGTAAATTTTTGCCTTAATCGAACGAGGTTCCCGATCGATAACGTGTTTATTTGAGTTTTTATAGGGCGGTGGGTTTTAGCAGAGATTTAACTAAAAGAAAGGACCGAAGAGATCACGTGATCGCGCGCTTAATCCCCGGCTCGGGCCAACGAAAGCAATTTAGGCTGCAGTAAGAATGCCACCTGACCGCTCGATGTCTTCCCCGGTCACGTGATCGGAGTCGGTCTGCTATCGATCTCTCTGCGCGATCCGACAATAACCTGGCACGTCGCTCTCCTCGGAGTTAGCTAACGAGCAGTTAATCAGAGCTCTTGCCTCGACGTTCGTCAAACCCGTCATTAACCGGCGCATTGGTCTCGCCCGGCAGCCCACGACGCCGAAGGGGACGGCTTCCTCTCCACCCGACCGTTTGACCTTTCTCCCGTCTGCCTTAAATCACCGGTTTGCACGGACGGCCCCAAACACAATTATTAGCCCGGTCCGATCGTTCCAGAATCGAATCGCGGGATCGATAAATATTAAATCAGCTAATTGATCGAATCTCGGTCTCGTAAACCAGCGAATAGTTAGGAGGAAATCACGCGATTCGATATTGCGGAGTGGAATGCGTGGTTCTTTAGCAGCAGTCTTGTTTGCGGGAGATGCCGTAAAGGAAGTCGACGTGTGATATTTCCCTTCGAAAAGCGAGCACCTGCCTAGAGGTGGGCACAGGTATCTCCCTATGAGATAGTCCAGGTGGTACGATCTCCCACCTACCGTCGTTGTTGCTCCGGAAAACACCTACATCCTCTAACGGAAGCGAAAATTCCGGCTATTATTAGGTAGAAACTAGTAGGAAAAACTCGGTTCCTTTTCTTAATTTCTCTTCTTCCGCCTGCCACTTTACAAGGTCGCGTGATTCGCACTTCGGGAAAAATACTAGTCGGGATGTGGTGGCGTCTTGGCCATTCGCCGGCGACGGATTGTAACGAATACGCTTCGACTTCCCACCCGGCAACTGCGTCGGAATACGAAGAGATCCGACACTTCCTCCGTCTTCGCCAATAAACTAGCACGCGGTACCAGATATGGATCACGTGGTCCGTCCGGATGGCAGTTCTCTCTTATCTCGGTCTACGGAAGAAAGACACACGATAACCCGACCGAGTTTACGTCCAACTTATAAATATACACACGACCGTTCTCAAATCACGTGATTACGCCATTCTGGAGGATCAGGAAGACTATTGACAACTTATCCAGAAAAATAGAAGTCATCAAAGAGAGGCCGGTAAAGCTTTCGCTTACAGCAGTCGGGGTCTTGTTTATTTAGAAAGAGAAGATGGTAGCAGGTGGTCTCCGGACGCCCGATCATCAGAGAAATGGATCCAACACAACAAGCTTAAAATCAGATCCGTTATCCTTGGAGATTCCAAATTTATATAATCCTTTCCACATAAATCAGACAAATTTTTCCTTCGTTTCCCCCGAGCCAACCCCGAATTTTATTAATCGAGTTTTTAACAAGAATAACTCGAGTCGCCATCGGAATTTTGATACGGAACAATACAATACCTAACAACCGGCGCGGTGCGGAGGGCCTAAAAAATCGTCGGCATTAAGAAAGAGTCGCAACATCCGACCTGTACCGCTCGTCACGTGACGAAAAGAATTCCCATGCCCGAACGATAACAAACGGCGGAGGAGCGTATCACGTGATGGCCGGCCAAAGGCATCTGTCTGGCAGAGGAAGACATTTTTCTTCGGCGGGGCGGCGACCCTGTACCCTTTGGCTGTCAGCGGCATTTCCCTCATTAGCCGCCTCACCCGCTGCGCCTCGTTTCCCGTCCCCGGAGGAAGACTCGCCAATGAAAAGGTCGGCACGTCGTTTCAAGTGCACCGGGTTACTCGCCCTAAAGGTCACCGGCTAGGAAGCCAAGGAACTACCGCTATTCCTCCTCCAGTCACTGTTTCCGGTGTGGAGAGTTGCCAGTTCCCAACCAGTCACGTGACCAGCCAACAGAAATAAGTAGGCGGAGGACGGAAAGGGAATAAAAATTCCAAGTTAATTCCGAGTTAATCCACAATATATATAAATGAATTCTTTTTTTTTTATTGAGGGGGAAAGGGAGCCGGCAGCTGGCGAAGAGGCAGAGAGCGAGAGAGAGAGAAAGAAAGAGAAAGAACACGTCTTGGATCCTATGGGAAGAGGAGCATCTTCGTAATGCATGCATCTCTGCAGTTTGTCTCGCTCGATTGTGCTCGTGTGCTGCACACGTGTCGCGACCACCATCTGGATACCGTCTGTTACCCGCTTTTTCCTAAGTCTAGCTTTCCTCCCTTCTTGCCCGGTTGCGGCGCCGGTAATTACCTACGAAGCAGCGTTTAAATTAAGGAGTAGCGCGTGCCGCGCCCCGCTCCCCTTGGCGTGATTCGGTAGCGCGCGCGTACCGGCAACCGGAAGGCCGAGAGGCTACCGGGCCCCGTCCAAAATTACCTCCCGGGCGCGGCGCGCACGATAAATAGCCGCGCGGAGGAGACGAGTTCCGGATCCGATAGATGGCGCTACGCGCGCCGACCCCCGACGCGTCGGAAGAGGAAGAGAAAGAAGAGGAGAAAAAAATGTTAGAGCGAAGGAGTGGTTTACTCCGGCTACCAAACAGCCGCTTCTTTGTTTCCGGCGCCTTTTTCTTCGCTTCTTTTTCGCGGTGCCGTGTTCCGAGAGCGGTTTAATTAATCCCAGCAGCTGGGGGCGTTGGCTGCAGCTGTGGCCACGATGTATGGCAGCCATTATGTGGCTTCATTAGACTGCCATCCGCTTCCGACCGGCCGTCCGGGGGAGAGCGGGAGGAGCGGGACAGAGAGAAAAAAGTCCCGAGTGTCGACTACAAACGTGACGCTCTACTCCCGTAAAACTGTCACGCCAACGTTTATTGCCCATCGCTACGTCATTTTCCCTTCTTCTCTTTCCCGTAAGACATAAATTTGTTTGGGGATCCCGCCGCCGCGGTGGGTGCTGCCGTACCACGCGCGCGCCAGATATGTATTATACAACCCGGCGTGGCGGGCCGCAACTATCGAAGAAGAAAGACTCATCTTACCCCCGTAACAACTTTCACTTTAAGCCGTTACGCGTTTTATAACGGCGCCTATTAACGTTACGACGGTACATGTCCACCGAGATTTACGCGTTTTGTCCCGTCATCGTTACTTTCTCTTTCAATTAGCACTTACGTTATCCGTTCTAGTAGAGTGACGGTGCTATTAATGAAATCGATAAGGGAGGAGGGGACGAATACCGCCGGCCGTCCGTCACGGTTTGTTTTTTGTCATACGAAATGCAACGTTTATCTACACCCTGATGGATGCCACATCACCTATAACTTATCAGCTTAGGGTAGCAATTGGCCGTAGATACGAGGAGAGACCACACAACATACACTAACCGTATTAATAAATGGGAATAAATTCAAAACGAAGTGACGATAAATAATTCCTAGCGACTGCACCGTATTGTTTAGTGATGCGGTGGTGACCGTCGGCAACAAAAACGTGTTCAAGTCGAGTCGAAGACGAAGTTGTTAACACCACAATAGCAACAATGCGTTTCTCTTTGCACAATCGAAAGTGAGAGAAGGAAAAGTTTAAACGGTCGAGGGAAAGGAGGTGCGACGTTGCCCAGAGTATTTATCGTCACGAAAGAGACTTTCCTGGCTTCTGCCACCTTCAAAATGCGCTGGACGTCCTCCCGCGGTCGATCGGATCCTTTAAAAAGACCCAATTTTTTCTCTTCGAATTATTGGAGTTGCCGATCAATTGCTCTAACTACACTAACTAGACAACTGCACAATTGGTTCAATCGATCCGTTTAAGGGTCCGTTTAGCGCGATTACTTTCGACCAACCGGTTACCTTTAGCAAAAAGAAAAAAAAACTCGTCTGGAAGGGGCGCAACGTAGTAGAGGGCCACGGTCCGTTTATGAATGGGATAGTGATTTGTTAAAACGTGTTCGACATCTGGAAAGGGTGCTTCCGGCGGACTTAAACTACCTATTGTCGGGAGGGGCCCCCGGAAAATGCAGAATCGCGTGGAAAAAAAATAGAATTTTTAGAGGGCGGCGTAGCCTGGAACCCGGCTAACACCTACCAGAACGGTAACCCTCCATTCGAATTAGCGTCACGTGTCATCAACTCTCTTACCTACAAGAACCGACAACAGTTTGCGCCAGCTGATCGGTGGGCTGTCGAGTTAGCGTCCGTTGCGTCGAAAATTTGCACGTGGCCGTTTAATTGGTTCCCTCTTCCTCCCGACACAAACCCCTTCCCCGCATTCGAAGCCAGGAGAGGGGGGTCGGTTTCAGCTGCGATAGAAGGGCATCTGCGAACAGAGGCCAGCTGGTCTAGCGAAGAGGAGAGAGAGGAGGACCTCCTCCCCCCATCAAAACGGTAGCCTAGCACCCGTCCGCTACATTATAACGGACTATCCCTTAAATGTGTCATTCGTCTTCTTAACAGGTCTCGTTAGGAGAGGCGAAGAATCTAAGAGTTTAGTTAAATATTTCCAAACCCGACACTCGTCCGACAAAACAAAGAAAGCAACGGCGCGACAACTGACGTATCTTTCTAGTACTATGTCGACGTTAACGGGAGAATCGAAATATTCTAGGGAGGTGCCAACAGTCGGCGTAAAGTGCGATCGAGGACCGGATGCACTCTCTCGGATTAGACGAATTTCCTGTTAACTTCATTCACAAACCGTAACGGAAACCGAGCTAAGAAACTAGTCCTATGTACCACTCGAGCGAAGCGTACGGTTACACGTCGGTGACGTCATCGAGTTCCCTCCCCATCGAGTTCTATAGCAGATGGCCGACAACCTTCCCCAAAACAACTACCGAACCGACTTCTTCCCTATAACACGTGTCCCATTGTTGGCTCCCGTCTCCCCCACTCTAGACAGCTGGGCCCAAAATCGCAGGTGTTCCGCTGCTCCGCTCGCCAGTCATAAGCACGTGCCATAGATACGTCACCTTGTCACGTGACGCGTCGGGAGTACGTCGGGTCCGGAATCAGTTGCGTCAATCTATCGGGGAATACACGCACGCACACACCACAGTTGCGGCTTAGCCATGTGGCCGTCCGTCAAGTGATCTGGTCTGCGTCATTCCTGCCCATTCGGTACTTGCAAGGATAAAGTCGACGAAGGAAAACAAAGGAGAATAACGCAGCTATGAACGGCTTGTTGACTACTAGCAAAAGCTATTACGAGTCCAAAGTCACCTATCGGGAGATGCAACCTTACGGTGAGTCTGTCCTTTTTTTTCTCTCGTTTACGAATTCGTGAAGACCATCCATCTAAATTTAAATTCTCAGCGTCTATCGAAGTAGCCTTTCATACAATCTACTGTTTACTGTTTATGCAATTGCTGTATTATACCGGTTGTTGCAGCCAACCTCTTTACCAATTCGAAAGTGTCACCGTTCTACCTACTACAGACACGTAACGGCCTCTCGCGATAATTATATATCCGACGTAAGACACTTATGCCGATTAACTTTGACCAACGTACTGTACAGTACGTATATAAACAAGTTTCTTCCTGTTTAGGCCTACTATAGTGGTATCGGTGTCGTGCCTATTGTATACAACTCGTATTGCCTAATAAGTAATACATAATTATAATTGAAATGCCCACTACTTAGGCCCATACATACACTCTATTTATTTGTGATGTATTACACACGACCTTACACGTATAATCTTCTCTTGTGTAGTATGCAATTGTGTTTAATACTTTTGGACTGTATTTAATGCTCTTATTCGTTTTTATGTAGACAAGAATAATGTAAAACTGGTGTTATTTGGCGTTTTACAGTATATAAACAGTTTATACGGTCAACGATCGTAAGCAGCCGTATCGAAATTAGTGTAAACGCGCCGGATAGGGGGCTGCACAAAACGGGTTTGCAGTTAACGTCTATATTTTCGGCGGCGGATCGCGTGGACCGTCTAAACCCGCGACACTCCTAAAATTTTTATCGCCCATCTATTAATTATGAATTTTAATTAAAAATGCAGCGGCGCAGCTGGGAAGTGAAGGGATACGAGATAGATCGATCGATCGATCGATCGATCGATTTTCTTACGTGCCAGACCCCAGAAGGTCTAACCTATAAGGGGATATAACGGGATATAGAAAAATCTTGATTAAAACGTTCCTCTCCCCATCGGTTTACATTTTCTCCGAAGCAGCCATTCGCTCTATTCTCTTACGTTTTTAGCACATCTGTTCTCGGACTCTTTTCTGTCATTAGCTCGGTATTGACACACCTGTGCCACCTGCGATTCCAGGTACGTCCTCACGTAGCACATGGTGAGTAAGTTACCATCTGGATGCACCAATAAACTCTGTATTAGGTTCTAGGATTACCGAAGAGGAGTTTTCTAAACTTTTAATATCCGAAGGAGGATACGCTGCGCAAACACTAGGGGAAGAAAAACGTTTTGCTTTTCGCGATTTGCTTTGTTTTAAAATTAATCGAGTCCCGCTCCTTCTACTTATGCCACTTTATTTACATTATACGGTAACGAGTCGTATCTGTTAATTGAAATTTCGGTTAACTAAACAACGTTCCGTTTTATTTTTAAAATCCTCTAACCTCTCGCATTTTCCAAAAAGAGTTTCTGCATCTTGGAAATTTACCTACCTCTATATAACGCCGATTAAAATTCCAAATACTTAAAAATCGTTTCTCAACGCGTAACGAACTCGACCGCGTTTATATATCCCAGGGTTTCTACAGAAAATTATAAACACAGGCTTCTAAAAGAAAACTTAAAAATTCGTAATATCGCGCTTCCCGGGACTCCGTCGTATATATATATATATATAAAGGCTAGCTGGATTTTCCACAAAAAATTACAAAACTGGGGGTCACAAGGGAGGAGGAAAAAATGTGCCACTCTCCGTCCTTTGGAGACAGAATTAAGAATTCAAAACGTAGAAATTATTAGTGGAGTCCAATAACTCGATACAAGTAGAGTATTTCAAACCTGGAACGAGGCGTAGAGCGTGTAGAAACCGCGCCAGCTGACACGACCCAGGGCTAAAGCTCCGTGAAAGGTCCTGCACCGAATTACCCTGGGGGTTGATCCGGCTACACAATCGACAGGTAACTGCGGTGTAATTACCCCGACTGTAACGGCACCCAATCGAATTCGAGTCGCGTTGATAACACCATTTAATAACTTGTCAACTAGTTCACCCCCCTCAAGGCTCTTCTGTGGCTTCAATTACGTCACGCTACAAGAAATAACGTCATTAGATAAGGTGGAAACGAGTCGAACGAATACTTTTTTTCCCACCCCTCCTCTTAACGGCATTATTGTTAGACCCCCCCTTTTAAATTTCCCGTTTAATTTTAAAGAAGGGATCGGTCGATCGACGCCATGACCTCTTTAAAATGCCCGATCGCATAAAATACGGAGAAATGGAAGGAACGAAAAATATTTTCCTACTCTATATAAGTATTTACATCGGGGAATAGGCGAGAGCCGAAATTTTCGGGGAAGATTTGGGGATGTAAAGGGAATTTTCGGGGTGATTTCTATGATAAGTAGGCACTAAACGATTTTTAAGAACGAGCCGAAATGACGAATTTAAAAAAAAATCCCAAAAGAGTAAATGGAAAGTTTAAATATAGAAAAATAAAGAAAGAAAAAGATCGGATGAGGACGGGAAAGAACCGTAAAACGTACAATTTTAAATACAAAGTAATATTGATTATTTCGGGGTTATTTGTTATCGAGGCTCTTCCCGGCCACGAATCGAAGCGGCAGCAAAACGTGGTTAAGAATACGAGATAACGGGGATCAAGGGAGGTGGAACGGCGTTATATCGGGGGAGTGGGCTAGGATGGCCTTCTCTTCATTTCTACCCGCTTAGGACGTCGGAAGTAGAAACGGGGGAGACCTCTGCAAAAATATCCACGAGGGGCGCCTCTCGAATTTAATTTTTATAAAAGTTTACGTTAAGACGAAACCCGGGATGATAACGATCGTCTTTCGATGGCAAATTAAATCAAGGAAGAGGAGGAGGCGGAGAGGATGATGGCCTGCTCTTTATCATCTCCCCTTCGAATATATCATCCGCTAGATGGCCGGCGAGCCTTTTTTTCGATGGCCCCAGTCGGGGGGATTTTTTCTGGAGCGGCATCCCTTCGGGCCTCGGCGTCCTTAACCCAGGTAGTTTTGTCGCCGACGCTCATTGGACGGCGGCCGGGTCACGTGACAGGCGAAGGAAAGGAAAACGCGCCGGAGGTGGCGCTGCCATAGGAGCAGGAGTCGTCCGAATCCGTCTGCGGCAGACGAGCAGCGTACGTCGCCGTCGTCTGACGCGAGTTGCGGGCAGAAGCCGGCTTATTTTAGTGCAATTGTCTGTTTATTGTTCCGGGTGCAGAGAATCCGACGCTCGACACCCGCCTCCCCCCTTTGGAAGTGTTTCTTTAACCTCGTGTCAAACTTTTGCCCGCTTCCTCCTCGAGGTGTTGCTCTCCTTCGGGTAAGTTTGCTTCCATTACTCTATCTCAACTTTCGCATTTGTCGGGGGATGGGCGAAATTCCTTCCACCCTCTCCCTACCAATTTCCTAGTATCGGCTCGTGCCGGCGTTAAGGACCGACCCCCACAATTATCCCGGGAGAAAGCGTTGACGTACGGGGGGTTTCTCGATTTTGTGGACCTTCCGTCGGAACGGACGGCCTACGCTGGGTGGGTTTCGTTTCGTCCACGAATGACATAACGGCGCCGAAGGGGAGACGGTGGGAGTTTGGTCCAATTAAGGGGGGAGCGTTTGGGAAGACGGGCAGAAGGGCCCCGCCGACTTTTTCCCAACGTTAGTCGGTGGCGAAGGTGATGCAGGCGGTGGACAAATCGACCGACGGTGGGTTGAGAACCACGTGACGTCGGTCGGGGTCAGGGGAGTGGAAGAGATAGATGCCCGGAGAAAGTTATTCCGGAGGTGGACTCGGAAAGGGAGGGAGGGCAGACAATTTTCCAGAAGAGATAAATCACATTTCCATTGTAATGCATTTTCTTGGTACGAGGTACGGGGTCTATCTGTTTGCCATTGATTGATCTGATTTGGGAGTTTTCGGATTTGCCTCACTAAATACTACCTCCAACGGTGCCCTCTTCCATTTTTAACCTTTTCAATTCGTCGTTTTCTAAGTCGGATTTTTAAAAGAAGAGCGCACCTTATTTTATTAATTTTCGAGTGCAAAACGGGATTGGTTTTTTGAGAGAACCACCGAAAAAAAGAGCCAATCCCGAGAGGACTTATTGGCAAATTATATATATATAAGAATATATATTTTTTCCGCGTTTTTAAATACAACAAAACCAATATTTTCTGAGAGGGAAAGGGAATAAATTCCATTCCGATATTGCTGCATACGAATTTCTAGAGGGAAGTCGCTTCTTTCTCCGCTGCAGCTTTTTTCCTCCTCCTTTTTCTTCTTCTGCCATTCCAAAAAGTTCGGAAAGGGGGAGGAAAAACTAACCAAGGCAGACCAAAAGTGGTTTGCTTAGGAAATTGCATTTTCTTAAGTTATATACGGATAGAAAATGGAGGTTTTAAAAAGAAAATTCTAGAGTTTGGCTTTGTTCTTGTCTCGATAACTTATGCAAACGAAAGCCACGTGGCCCGTAAAACGTGACGATGAGCAGATGGCCGAGCAACGGCGACAGAGATTTGTGACAAAATAAAGGTGTCGTTTCCGCTTTAATTTTATTCTTCTTCCCCCCACTTTTGGCGTTTCGCTCCGCTTGGTTATTAAAAGCAAATCACGTGCGAGAACTCTTAAGGTCGCGTCGTGACAACCGTAACACGCCAACTTTAATCATTGTCGCACGTCGGAGTAATTGTTCAACGTGTCGGTCTACGACCTCCGACGCGTCGCACGGCGGGTCTGACGTCATCTCCGACAATCTTTCGGGGCCTTACCGAAAAAATATCACACGAATCGCTAGACCACTCTTCTACTTATCAAACTATGACCTTCGCTCCTAATTTGTAGGTGTACACTCCGTATTTTCTGCCTTGACCCCTCTTAATGGCATTTTATAAAGTAGTAACTTGTATCTGCATTTCGTACGGGAGGATCCGTCTGGAAATAAAGGTGCCGGATCGAGGTGCAAATCTCGCACCCAACGACTCTTACTATTACTTTATCCAACCGATAAAAGTGCCGCAATAGTCCGATACTTTTCTTTATTTCGAGGTTTGGTAGACCCCCGGGACGAGTGGCGATCTGGAGGAGAGTCGAGTCCCTCTCTGGCAAAACGAAAAATAAGGAGCGTGACGTTATTGGGAGGGCGAGAGAGGAATTGGTTACAGTTGGAGGTAGACAATCTTCACCCAAACGATTCTCCGAGGAAGATCCTCGAGGATAACGATCGAAAATTTCGATAACAGAAAGAAATTTCCACACACTTCTTACAAAATATTGAAAATAATTAAGACGACAAACGAGAAAACACTCGAGATATTTAATGTCCCATCTTCTTAGTAACGGGAGTATTTTACAGGAAAAATCTGAATAGAGGGTCAAGAAAATTCATTGGATATTTTGTCCAATCAATTTTGTATACCGAAATACAAAAAATTTCAAAGAATAAGGATAAGACGGGGAAATTCGGGGAGAAATGGCGTGAAAATCTTAAAGAGTGTGCAGAAAAATGACCAATAAATTAATGGAAATAGTAAGTAAATTCACAGGAGCATTTAAAACGAGAATACAGGAGATATTCGGGTAAATCCTTACACGGAAATTCTCGCACCCATGGTAATTTCGTAAACATCCTTTCGCTTCCTTCTTAAATACTAATTCATTTTGACTTTTATGTCTCCGACCTAAAAACACACCTTCCAGTATTCCATGCATGCATTACAGAATAGGAATCGCGTCGGTTCTTCCACGCGGGAATCCGCCACGGCCACGCCCGTGCGTCACGTCAGTGGATCCCTTGCAGCCTTTACATCCCGGGGGCCGCGAATTTCGGCCTCCACGGCCTTTACGAAGGATTAAAGAGACGAAAAGCAGGAATCGGTCGGGTGGCGCGCGACAATAGCACGTGCGAGAAGGGAGTTAAAAATAAGGGACCTTAATGGGATGTAGAAAGGGGAACGAGTGCATTTGGGAAGAAGGCGCGGCGGTGCGGAGGCGAATTCCGCTACCTACGGCCCACCTCCCACGTCATTGGAGGACGCGAAGTCGTGCAGTCAGCAGTAGCTGCGTCCCCCCTCGTCCCCTGGCGGCGCATTGAACGGCGAAGCGGGCACAACTGGCGGTCACTTGCAGCTGGCGTTGGGATCTGAAGCGACGGAAGAGAAAGGTCTGGCGGTGCAGCAGTTGCTTGAAGTACCGGCGGCAAATGAATGGAGGTCTGCTGTCAAACGCAGCACGAGTCACAAGTCCCGTGTTCATAATCAATCCCTGTAGGTTTTGACAGTCACCGAATTCCCCGCTCGAGTCCTTTTGTTTGGAGGGTGGTAACTGGAACTGACAACGGCACCGGTTTCTAATGGCCCGATCCGTCGCAGCCACGCGCGTGCTATCCCACCCCCTCCGCCGGCATAGAACGATAGGAGAATATCTTTTCACAGTCCTTGCACCATGTAATTTGCATGGTATTGTCGAGGAGAGGGTGGAGCAGTCGAGGTAAAGAAATTTCTCTCTCTTCTCTAAGCCACTAGCAGATTTGTTTGTTTTGCAAGTGAGCTTGCTGGGTTAATGCGATACACACTGGCCATTGTGATGCCTGTCATATGGTGGTGACGCTTCGTTCCATACAATTCTTTTCTTATCACTTTCTCGCATTTTTTCTCCTTATCGTCGTCTTCTCGCTAACGTCTCTTTTTATTTCCCCAATTTTAAAGCCAAGGACAATAGACTTATGCCGATTCGATACTCTTCTTTCGCTTCCCGCCCGGCAACAAGTCTCCGTAACAGGTTTTTGCCACTCGCCTTCATTAGAGGTTTCCACTTTCGCCTCCTTCTGGTTCCGGGTTCGATCGCGCCCTTTAAAACCTCCACCCTTCTCCCGTCGTCGTCGCTTCCACCCGCCCCGCTCTCGCCCGCTCGACGCGACTTCCCGATCAATGGTAATGTTAGGCTGGATGTCATGTTATCTGTTACTTAGTTCCATTCCATGCCACCAGGTGATATGCCGCAGCTGTTTTTTGTTATTAATGTCGCCGTGTGACGTCAGACGTACGACAGATGGTCGTGAGACCAAATCGCATTCTGTCAGGATTCTTTTTTTATTCCTTCTCTCTCTCCCTTCTTATCGCTATTCGCGTTTGTTTATATTCCACGATTTTAATTTTTCGAATTTCTTTACCGCGTTCCCAGGGAAAAAAATAATCATAAGAATAACGTGCGACGACAATTAATAACATTCTTTTTCCCGGGAGAGACAAACATATTGTCATGGCGTGAAAAGAAATGACGGCAACAATTGCCATTTGTGATTTTCACACTCCGATTAACTACGGGGTGTGTTCCGGAATATTTCTTTTAACTCGCCGCCATTCTTTCCGACGACCGGAGAAATCCCTTAATGGACGTTTTTAAAAACGTGCGAAATTCCCTACGTCACAACGTAGTTTCGAAAAAAATGTGTCCTACCACCGGGTGTATTCCACCTTTTAAGTCTCCGGGGCTTGTTAATTTGGCAGGCGCCTACCTTAAGGGGTTCGGAGTAAGTTCTCCTAACGCGGTATTTAATTTTCGGAAAAAACAAATCTCCGTTCGTTCCGTTTAGCGGTTCTTTTTAAAATCGATTCTCCATCCCGTCGAAAAATTAAACGCTAATTAATAAAAATTTCGGACAGGCATTGGGAGTTTGGCTTTTTACTCGTCGTGTCCCCTCGATTGTATCTTTAGCCGGGAATTTCTAGAACGTTAAGCAAGGACCATATGACACCATTGACGAACACGGAAACAGCTGCACTCCGTAACTTTACCTCTAACCCAGCTGTCGTATAAGCATCGATGTCATACGAGGATGTTTGTGTGTTTTTACTTATAGCAGACGCGTCGTTTGTAGCTCTCCGCTTCCATCGAATTACTCCGTCGGAATAAACGTTACGAGTTTCGCTTTCGGTCGGCCACGCAAAAGGGAAAAGGGGCAAGAATCGGGAGGGGTTTTAGGGAAAAGACGGGAAAATTCTCGTCGGGACGGGGAGGAATAAACCGCCTGGATATCGCAAACTTCGCACGTGTTCCACATACGGCCGGACGGAAATAAACCGGCGAGTAACGGCCTATTTTAATCTAAAACCGTTAGGGGAGTGAAACTCGCGACGTTTCTAGCGTCTAGCGCGGCGTGGAATCCAGTCGCGCGCGAGAGAGAGCGCGGGGGTGGATTTCGCTAGCTTTTATCCCGAAATTCGCAGTTTGTCCGGTCGTTTGGATACCGGGCACGCGGTCAGTCGCCCGGGAGAAACCCTCCCCGCTTACGAATGGCCGCATTTTCTGTTTTCGGCAAACATTCCGCCGGACAGTCGACAAACGGAATCGATGGAGTGGAATTCGGTCCTTTAGGCGAGGAGCGCGTGATTGGGTTTGGCAAACGCTCCCTATTCTCGGAGGTATATCCCCGCCAGACGGTCCCACCCGTCCAAAAAATCTTTAGCCGGCTTCCGCTTCTTTATCGTGGGGTAGAAAACGTTTCTCGGCGGCTAAGAGCGTCCCTCCTGCCACGCATCGCACGCACGCGCTGCCGGGAGGGTGGAAGTGACTTTTGGTCGGTCGGTAACGCGCCAGGAGTCATCGGAAAATCCGTTACGACGGATGGAATTTCGGTCACAACGTTTTAACTCGGAGAAAAGAGGGGAGGGAGAGAAAAAATGGCAAACGATTACCGACGGCTTCTCTCTCTCTCTCGCCTATTGTTCGTCTAGTAGTGGCACCGATGTATCTTCCGCAGACAACGTGACATACCGAAATATAAATAACGCTACCACAGGCTACTGCAGCGGGGAGATAAGATTGGCGATGTTCCGGCTCGTTTTTCTACCGTGTACGGCTCTAGACACAGCCGCACACCAACCGTGTAATTAAACACGTGGCCTGCTAGAGAACTGATAATACGGGAGGAACCGACTCTAGATCTCCGACTCTTCTCGGCCGCATCTTATCCGCTTCTTGCAGGATCGGGTTTTTCTCGGATCCTCCACTTTTCCGGGGGGTGATTAATAGCGTGGCACTTTTTCCCCGGCCTTTCCCGCTCTCGCCGGCCGGAGCCACCGATTATTACGTCACTACCGCGGTCACGTGTCGACGGTAGTAGCGGAGTACCAGCTGCTGCCGGCCGGTGCGCGTGCCTTTCACCTCCGAAAGGGGTGGCAATCGTCGCGAGTTTTCTTCGCCCCTTCCGAAATTTAGCAGGTAAGAGGAAACGTGTCCGTCTCTAGAATTTCTATTACGACGCCGGCAAGACGAACCTTAAAGCGGGATAATTTTCCTTAAAGATGAAGCGGGAGGCGTTACGCCGACGCGTTAACGGGGGAGCGTTAATAAAGGGGTATAACTCTGGCACGGCGCCGAGTAGTGCCTCCGAGCCGACCTTGATCTTCGTTCGGAAGACTCTTAAAGAGGACGGAGTGTTACCGTTAATGTATTTAGACCGATTGATTTGAATAAATAAAACAAAAAAAGGTATAAAGCCCACAGAAATCGATAAAGACGTGGCCGACGAAAATGGAACAATGGATAGGTACAGCTGGGACATTCCCATCTAGCTTCTAACACGAGCCTATATGTGTGTGTATGTATATATACACACACACACACATACTATATATATATATACACTGCATATTATAGGGGTAAAAGTATGATTTTAAAGTTATAATTAGGGAGAGGAGAGGAGAGGAGAGAGCGCAGCTGTTCCTTAATTTGGGTTTTTCGAGCGGGGTTGGTCCGAAAGTTTTCCGGAAGAGCGGCGAAACGTTGTTGTTTTCCGACGAGAATCGCCCGGTCCTGTGTTTAATCAGAGTTTCTTAAGTGTAAATATCTTGTTGCATTTTCTAGGCGACTTAGTTCGGATGCACGTGCAGGCTGTTATTTTTTTCCAGATGGTCGTGTGTTGCGACCGGTGATGGATGGATGCTATTACGTTGATCGGAAAATTTGATTTTTCCACAGAGAGGGTGTTCTTTTTCTCGATATCCATCGTAAATTACAAATTAATGGTGAAAATTGATTTGGCAGCTCGCTCGCCTCGCTCCACTGGCCAATAAAATCATTCCCTTTCCGAATATTTTTAATTAATCTTTTGTTACTTTTCCCAGACGGAGCCCGGTGTTGGGTCGTCTCCGCTCCATTTTTAACAAGAGCCAGAGACCACCTTCGACACTGGCTTTCCCCGGGCCGGTAACTCCGTCACAGGATCCTCTGTTAATTTGGCAATCTTTCGCCCTTTCCCCTCCGTCGTTTATCTCGTTCTCGGTGTAAAAACGCGCGGTTTGAACCGTCGAGAGCGACCATCCCCCTTTGCCCAATGTTCCCATGGCGAAACCAGATTAACTCCAACCGCCTGGCTAAAAACTGCGTAGTGTGGTTGCGCCGAAATTAGAGCGGGGTTAAAGGTCGAGCAGTTACTTTCGTCGTTCCGGCATAAAGTGCTCGCGGGGAGCGGAATGCCGAGTTATAATTTAAAAACATGAACCGAACCGGCGAGACGGGAAATTTAGTCTTTTATGCGCAAAGTGTCTCTCCCTTTTCGTAAACATCTTAAAGACAGAATATATGCAGAAAGGGAGAGAACGGTCGAGCCGAAACCTCTGTCCTATTCGGCAGGTGTATGCATGAGTGATGAGAAAGGAATTGTAAGTGGTGGGGAGAGATCACGCCAAAAACCTGTCGGCTAATGTTGTGGTCACGTCTATTGATTGGCCGTGTACACAAGTCGTGCAAATAAATATTTCAACTCGTATCGACTGATGTCATGGTTTTGCAGTAACGCCAGATGGTTCCAACCAGACAAACGATATTGAAAAATTACAAAGGCATATTCACGACCAATTTTTCTTTGCTCGAGGGAAAAAAAGAATTAAACTAAACTCGGAGAGGTCCTAGAGTTCAACTCCGCCGGGATTTTGGTCAGATAGTGGGCAAAATTGCGGGAAGGGAAATTATTTTGGTAATTTTCCGAACTGATCAATCGGATTGCGCACGGAAAAACAATATGGCGACGCGGCGATCGAACCGTTCGACAGAAAAGAAACCTTAAACCGTAATCACGGGGACGCCGTCGCTTCCAGCTGCCGCTCCATTCCTCCACTTCGATAGATATATATTTCATTCGTCACCGGCTCCCATCGTCTAGAGACGTAGCCTACGGGAGTGTGCCGGCCTTCCTTCGACCCCGGACGGGGAGCGACAAAACGCACGTGCGCCGAACAGGTGTCTCCACGGACCTGTTATTAAAGGGCCGTCAGCTGTTATCCGGCGAGAAGGAAGACCCGAGCTCGTCTCTCGCCACTTAATTAAAGATCGACTGGACCGACCGGACTCCGGCGTTACTCTCTCTTCTCTCGGCTCGATCTGTTACTCCGATGGCGTAACCGCTCAAAAAATCGCGTCACTCCGGCAAAATTACAGGAGGGAAGACGACTGGCGACTTTCCACTCCTTCCCTCTCGCTTTAAAAGGTCGTTCCGTAATTAATGGAGAGAATTTAATTAATAAAGTGTAAACCGTAAAGGATTCCAGTCTTCGGCTGCCCCCGGCCAAATCAATTCTTACAAAAATAGTTAATTTTTCCAAGGAATCGAGAATAATTTCGGAGTGGTTTACGGGGGACGTATCGGTGCAGACTGCTCTGGTGTCTCTACTACCACTGAAAAAGTATCGCTTCTTCCTTTGATACGCAAAGAACTCGCGCTTCCCAGTGGCGAAAAACGTCCTAACTGGCAGCGCACTCCCCCATTCGCCATTCTCGTTCTTAAAAGCTTAAAAATTCAAACTCCCCGCACCTTTTTAGCTCTTTATATAACGTAGACTTTCGGACACTAGCTCGAGATTCTAGGAATATTCGTAGGATATGAGGAGTAATGTAGTATCCCGGAACATCGGATCTTTTACTAACGGCACCGGTTAGCGGCTTAGATGAAGATGGCGTAACACATCCAGCACGTAGACGATAAGGAAGGAATCTTATAACGAGCGATAGTTGTATATTGTTTATAGAAAGGAGAAGTTTTAAATCGTAAAAAAAGGATAGAAATCCAAGAAGTAGACAGTTAAATTTGTCGGGAGGCGTGCTGGTACCAGCACAAATCGCTTCTCTGCTTCGCTATCTCGGGATGATCGGAGAGGGACATACCCTCATATCCTCTTCGACTCGTGTGTACTTAATAGAGAACGCTTTCGACGTGTTTCTCTCCTTTCCGACGTGGAAAGATTTAATTTGTGTAGGATTTTATCTAGGCACGTGACCAAGAAAACATTTTAAAAAAAAGGAATCGGTCGACGAAAAAGAAAATTAAGAACGCCACCGGTCATTAACAGCAACCCCGAAATAAGCCAGAAGAGGGTTTCCACCCCCGCGGATGCGGAACGATCCGCGGATCGATACTCTTTTATCCGGGTTATTTTAAAAATTTGATGGAGAGATATTACAAACCTTAACCTGCCGCATAAATCAATAACGACGCTTATACGAGCGAGTAATGAAAAGGTGGCAAACAAGGTGCAAAAAAAAGTAAAACGTCAAAAACATCTGTATCGTCACCTGTCCTGTAGAAACGGCTATTTAATCTAGAATATTTGGGTTAGGCAAAAAATATTCCCGTTTAATTTCCATTCTTGTTACGAAATTCTTACAAAAGAAGAGTCGAAGACGATCGAAAGGTGACGAATGGCGATTTTTGCCATTTTTAACGTTTACTCGCTCCAACCTTCCACTTTCTCTCTCTTTAATAACAAACTTTCCATTAGTTTACGCGCATTTTCTTCATTCTCCATTCCGTGTATTTTATTATTATAATATTCTACCTTGGCGCAGGAGGAAAAAAAGAATTAACTTTTGATAGTTTGATACGCATTCATATTTTACATTGTTTTCCCTTAATTACGCGTCATAAAAATTTCAAAACTAGAATAATTTACTCACGAAATCGAATCTACAAGCCGGTCACGTGGTCGTCGACACAGACGAGAGGCGGTTTTTGCCCGGACGAGGCTAGAATATTCGAATTTTCCAATGGTATTAATGGCCCGGTCATCGGAGGACACCCGCGGCGCTCAACGGTCACGCGATTATTAATTACCAATAAGAGACGACGTCGTCGATTACGAATATTTAAATCCCGTCGAGGAATTCCGGCTATAAATCGGCGGGAATAAAATCGATATAGGTTTTTAGCGTAGGCAGACGGGCAAATATTTACGGGAGAGGCCATCTCTTTTACGCTATTAAGAAGGGGAGGCAAGGGCGGCCCGCGTAAACTGATTTGTCTTCCGTCGGGCAAACAAACGAACAGATGGCGAGTAGACCAAAACGCGTCCGTTGGACAACCGAAGGTTCCAGATGTCGACGGCCACGTGACGGTGAAACATCGCACTCTCATCCGACAACAGAAAGAAAACGAATTGGGAGAAGAGAATAGAGGGGGGACCACTCTCTTTTTTCCCCTCCGAGTGACGGGTACGGCAGCGTTGCCAGTCCGTGTCGTAGTAGAGAACGTTGGAAACTTAGCGTCGCTGTCATTTATTCATCAGGCACCGGCGGACTTTTGCATGCATAGCAGCTGGCATACTTCCATCGAAACGCAGCAGATGGTAAAGTGTTGCCATCGGTGCCGTGTCGCCGGTACCCGATTCCAATAATCCTAAACGTGCCCACTCGACAATAATACATCTCCGACTGGTACACTCCGGATCCCTACCCACTCGCCAATTACCGTCGAGCGATACCTTCTCCCGAAAATACCTGGCGTTTTAAAGGCAGGAGAGAAGACGTTACGCGGCTTCTGGGGGAGGGGAGGGAAAAAAGTCAGAAAATAACCTACCTAACTCCCCGATAATTTATCCATTATTCACAGTCGTGTCGTTCAGGTGAGTAAATTATTCAGGACGGTGACCCTCCCTTAATGAGTTTTCCATCTCCGCAAATTCGAAAAGGCATTTCAATTTTCTAGATTTGTAATTGTCAGATGGTACCATATGCCATAATCTGCATACGGTGTAAATCACAATTTGAAACATCTGACATCTTACCGAGATTTATGTCCGAAACGGTGGAAATAATAATAATAATAATAATTTTCGCCAACCGGTTTAAAAAAGCTGTCTTTTTGCACTTTTAATATCCTATATTTATTTTTTTCTTGTAAGTTTGTTCCGCCTTTGCCCTCTAATTAACGTACACGGTTTCCAAACGGCATTTGGACCACTCACGCCTCCATTAACATATAATGTGGGTTGTGCCCCCTTCTTTTATCTGTTAGCGATTCGAACCACCCGGTAGATGGGCACCGGAGGTTCGAATCTCGTTTGGAAAAGGAAATGGCCAGTCTCCGGCGGGGACCGGCATCCGATCATCCTTCTAATTAATCGAGGGGTGCCAGGCGGGGGACGAAAAAGAGGCGAAAATGGCCGAGTGGAAGCGCGACGAGGGGCGAAGTTGTCGGTCCGAGACGATTTTGCTCGGGTCGTTATATCTGTGGGAACTTATGACGCCCAGAACAGGCTGTCTAACAAGCGAACGGGGGAGGGCGATTGATTAGATCTTGCAAGTAATCCATATCCTATTTCTCTCTTTCTATTTCCTCTGCCGTCTGCTCCGGTCACACAGCACCATTGACAAACGACCGTCTCCGGCACGTAAAACGGTATTTTTAAGAATGCCATGAATATTTACGGCCGGCCAAGCAGCCCTTCTTACTCGACTCCCGACTTTCTACCGAAAAAAGGAGGGCGCGCAACTCCGTCCGACTTTCGTCGCCGGTCCGGCCCCAGTTCCCCGGGCGTCGTTTCGCGCCTTTTTTTCGGTGGCGCGCGCGGACCGACCCGTAACGGTTCCCTTCCGTTGCTTGGTTACCGGCCCGACCAAACACTACTCTTGCTCGATACGTCACGTGACCGACGCACCATCAAAATTAATGACATCGATTACATGGTTAATTTCTTCGCGATTTCTTTTCCTAACGATGTCTCGTTGCCAATGAAGCCGATAAAACGATTACCTGTTTTATTCGTTTTTTTCCCTCCTTCTTAATTCGTACAAATTTATTTACAAAGGGGGCTTAAGACCAACGCGATTACTCTGGGAAACGATCGAATTTTCTCGTTAAAACCGGCGTCCTTCCACCCCTTTGGCCTCCCCGACCGCGGACGTTTTTGCCACTCGGTGGGGTTGCCCGCGGGCCAAGCCACCCTTATGGGCTGCCGCCGCCCCCGCGAATTAAGGAAAAAAAAAGAGGCGCGCCTCGTGGGGTGTGGGAGTCGGTGGCAGAGGGAGCAGTTAGTAGACGCTCCCCGCCGAGATAGTTAGGAAAAGCAAGTGGAGGTAATGAGCGAGTCGTCGCGGCCCGGCCAGTGTTTGGAGTTGCAAGTCCAATTACCATCTTACCCTTCGGTCTTAATTACCGAAGTTTTCAACAGCAGTACAAATAAAATGGTTCGTTTCTTTCGTAATCTCCTAATGGAAGCGATTTCGCTCGTCTTAACTGCTCCGGGCCAGAATTACTTTCCAAGGATTTTTTCCCTTTATCGAATTCTCTCTCCCTTCCAAAGAGGGAGTCGCTTCTTTCTAGATGCGCTTCTCGCGCTTATTAACGTCGCTTAAATTCCCTTTCTTCGCCGGATAAACTTATAAACTGGCCCACCTACACCTTTATATATATATCCCGGCGGCGCGGCGGCCGGGAGAATTAGCTGATTGGAAACTGGGTTGAAGTCGCGCAGTTACCGGCCGGGGAGTCGGTTCATGGCACATTAACCTCCAAACGTTCCTCGAGACATTTGGCTCAGGTGGAAGAAAATCCTTTTCTGCTTTCTAAATTTGCTCCGTAATATTTCTAAGGCGCTTACGTCCACCTCCTTACACAAAGAACCATTAGCATTCGCATGTTTAACACGCTGCGAATTTCCGACCGGGTCTGCAGTCTACTTATTTAAATCGGCCCGAGTGCAAATTTACGAGCTGGCCTTTTATATTTACCGAATTTTCCCAGTAATTTTCGCGCCGGGCTCGGGTATCTCGCAGTCGTCTTCGGAAACGGCCACCGGCTGGGGTGACTCTCTTCCGACCCGGAAACTCCCCACGCGGGGTGGAGGCCGACCGGTCGTAATAAATTTTAAAATAATTATCGTCGTAATTTGGATTTCTTATCTGTTTAGAGATTGGAAGTTTATTCGGTCTGGTTTTATTTTAATGATTCCGGCGATGGTAAACACTTAGGCGGGAAGGAGCGTGCAGGTGCTAAGCAGCGAATCTGTACCCACAAGGGAATTACATCTTGTCGAGACGTAATATTAATCAAAAGTAAATGTGTTGTGAGAGAAAGAGAAGGGAACGGAGAGAGGGTCCGCTTCTCTGCGGCCTGGCATGCGATTAAACACCCGCCCGCCACCCTCTAAATTTGGTTAAACGGCGCACTTCTTCGCTCCCCTTTCCGCGAGCCACGCGATATTTTAAGGAAAGTCGAAGGTCGCTCGGGCCTACCGGTGCCACCGACCGAACGTGTTTCGTCGGGGGTGTAAGAGATGAAATACTAGAAACGGAAGAAATCGTATGTTCCCTCCCGCAAATAGACGAACGAAACGAAGGTCGGTCGAGCGTGTGACGAAACAAATACAATATTCGGATACTAAACAATACGGACGAAATTTTGAATCTCTAGGGACAAGAAAGTAATTGCAGTGTTTCGGCTTAAGGTAGGCCCAAATTAAACCGCCTTAAAAGTTGCTAGAAATTCATCGGGCTGTAATGTGAAAAGGTAAACGATGCTCTATAGCTTATTGTGACATTGGGGAAAACGATTAGGAGATTTAGCGGTATAAGAGAGAGTATAAGAGCGGTATAAGAGAGGTAAAAGTCCCGCTAGGAAAAAAACTCCCGAGAAAAATATTGTTTTTTAATCTTTCGCCACGCTCCAGAAATAAGTAACGATATTTAGCCAGCCCGACGGAGGTAGGGACGTTGACAGTCGGCGATTAACCGAGTTACGTGACGAGAGAAGAATTGTCGGTCACGTGACCCGAGCGGCCCTTCCGGTGGAACCCTTTCTTAACCGCATTTTACGCATGTACTGCACGTAAGAAGGTTTGGGACGTGGACGTTTTGAAAATGCGTCTTAATCCGGGGCGGAATTAAAATTTTACGTTTTAGGTGGCAGACGGCCGCTAAGTGCGTAACTAATTTTACTTTTGCAGATTATTCGGACGGCGTAAGAATGCCAGATTCGCCGGATTGCAATGTCAAACCAGCACCGGTATCGACTTCGGCCAGTATGGCGTCGTCGGTGACTAATCACAAGATGACCAACGTCCAAGGTAGGAGGACGTCGCTTCTTTGGACCGTCGTTTAATGTTGTTCGCTTAATTATTAATTAGCATAAATTGTCTAAAAATTTAATTAAGACGGAGGTTAATTAAATCTCGATTCACACTAACGATTAACTAAAAGGGTAGGCGTACGTTAAACCCGGTTTTCATAAATTAACTTAATTTGGCAGAGATAAACGAAGGTCGAGTTAAAACTAAAATTTACCGTTGCGCGTGGTGGTAAAATTACCGCATTGGTAGGTTATACCCAATTTTCTTTGTAAGAAAAAAAGAAAGCATTTGTAAGGGAGTTGGGAAAAGTATGCGGAAGAATAAGTTTGGCTATTGTTCTTTCAGGTATGAATGGAACTCATTCTCCGCACACGACGTCGTCGACGGAGACCCCATCTCCACCGGCTACAAGCCAACCAAATATGTCAACCAACTCCATACCTACAGCCGAGTTGCCGCTCGGTTGCACTATCCGTCAGCTGGGAAAGTTGAAACGGTTCCTAACAACACTCCAACAGTTCGGAAGTGACATATCACCAGATGTTGGAGAGAGAGTGCACAATCTCATATTGGGGCTTGTGGTGAGTGCTTTTCTCTCGCCTTTTCCTTCTTATTCTTTTCTGCTTACTAATGCTCCCTTAATTACACGTTCCGACTAGTTAATATTTCCTATTATCTTAATTTGAAATCCGAATCGTTCTACAAATATTTTAAATATCCGAAAACTCGATTTAAACGTATTTCGCGTATTAGAGGATGCGACAGAGTCGAGTCCCTAGCGTAAATCCCCGATTAAGGAAAAAAATCTGTTACAGAGTTCGTCACTGACAATAGAAGAATTTCATCAAAAAGTGCAAGACGTGACTAACTACCCGCTGAGACCCTTCGTGGTACCTTTCCTAAAGGTAATTTTCGGCTTAACGACACTTTGGAGAGCGCGCGTAATGGCGAGAACGAACTTGACCGTGTCTTATTTCTAAAATCTGCAGTCTCACTTACCTTTGCTTCAAACCGAACTGATTCATTTTGCTCGACTGGCCAAACAAACACCTCAGCAATATCTCCGTCAACACGAGCAACTAGTCATCGATTCCACTCTTCATAACGGAGGAGAACCATTCGAAATTTTTCAAGCGGATACCAAGGAAAACGGAAAACGAAGAACACCACCCGACACGTGAGTTCTTTTCCTACGTCTAAATATATATAAATTCAAAATTAATATTCAAAACCCGTTGTACCCACCATTTGAGTTGTAATTAATTCATCCTTACCAATCTAATGTTTTAAAAAATGGAATACTTCGACGTATTTATAAATATTTTCCGAGATAAACGATTAATAAACTTGTTCCTGCAAGATAAATACCGGACACGAAATAAGATATAAAAATCAATTGTGTTGTTAAAGTACACAATTTCCCAAATCCTTTAATTTCTCCTCCCTTCCACTCCAGACAGAATATGTGGAAAAAATTAAGGGATTTCCATATAATTTCTTTTCCATGTTTTATTTACCACTGGTAGAAATTTTTGAAAACATATTTATTCCCTTTTTTCCTTAGCATTTATCTGAATGAAAATAAGTTTGAATGTTTTATTAAATATATCTAAAATGGAATCAATTGTTGCAAAAGTTTGTAATCTTTAATGGAATCATGCCAAAGATGGAGAAGGATGAGAGGAGGAAAAAAAGACAGAAAATTGCTACAAGTGGTATATATATTTTCTTAAAAGATTTGGTTTGTGTTACATTTATGTAATTTTTAAATGTTTTTTGAGTCTGGGACATGTGGATGTGGGAGATAAAGTTTAACCTTGGCAGATTTGTGGAAGTGGTGAAGGACAAATGGATTGAAAGCTTATCTCTCTTCCTATCTAAGTCATATTAAAAATTTGGGGATCTAACTGTGTTTTTTTATAACATTTGTGCTTTAGCCATTTAATTTACTTTTGCCCTTTATTAATAGTTTTTTCTGATTTTTTAATGTAAACTTATATTAAATCTTTTAATTTTTATATTCAGAGTAATGATTATTAATATTAATTATAAATTAATTTTATGCTAAGGTAAAATTTATTTATATGCAAAAAATATAAAATAGAATAATTCTCTGTACTCTCTAAATTGCACATCTGTTTTTCAATAAACAGATGTGTGCATCCGTTGTTCGCTTTCTGGAAACGCTTATTGTCGTATTTTGGAACGATGAATATTTTATCCCAATGCATAACGTATCTGTTCTTTAAAAATTTACCGAATTTACTTATTTGAGGCAGAATGCCATTCCGCTGCCAGCATTCTGATCCGTCGCCCCTCTCCGGGTCACCCCGCGTGGTGCGACGGATGACGTTACCGGCTAAGTTAAACGGGAAGAGTTTCTCTTTTTATGTAAGTTTTCCTACTGGATTTACTCCAGAAGTTTTTCTGACAGGTTGTTAATCTAACAATATTCAGTAAAAGAATGATGCTAATACAAGACAAAAATTTCCAGGTGCCCTAAGTCATCTGGCCTGTATCACCTTGAAAAGGACTGGTTATTTTATGTGCTCTTTCTTTGTGGGGGTAACGTTTGTTACATTTGGTAGCAACAACATTCATGCAATTAAGTTAATGCACTGCAGTTGGAATATTTGAACATTACAGGCAATTTAGAAAATTTACAGGTTCTATACAGACAGGATACATCAAAACAAACTAAACATTATGTATGGAACTTTCACTTGTTTTAAGCTTTTTAGATTTACCGTGTATTTAAATTGTTGGAGAGAAATTGGAAGAATACTTTTTTCTTTTTTTACTTTTTTATTTCACACTGATCCAGTTATTGTTGCATGGCTAAAGCATCTACTCCGAGTAATCTGTCATTTCTTGAAGAACAAAATGTTTGATGCTTTTTCTCTGGCAGAATTCCAATTACTTTCTCCCAAAGCTTGCCACAAATTTTTAGGTGACTGCTATTTTGTATTTTCCACATCATTATTCATACATGCCAAAATTTGTTTACATGATATTAAAATTGAGGAAAGTATAAAATTTTAAATTATTGAACAGATGGTAATAAGTGCCATTTAACAAGTGTAAGATCTACTTAATGGAAATGTCTAATTAAACTTTGTTAGCATTTCTATAATCGCAAAGAGAAAAACGGCCAATACAAAAGACGTCGAGCGTGAAATGTCGCGGGCCGGGGTTCCACGTTATTGTTTTTTCGATCGGAGGACTTTACTGTGAGAAACATTCGGCCACTTATTTTAATGATTTCTTCAAACTATGATTATTAATGTGTTTCAATAATTTAATATTTTTCTTTTGCAAAGTCTCAATTAAAAATTGTGATCGTTTCTTTATCCAAGACAATTTTTTTTTTTATCAAACAGGCGGAGTCGTGAGAATGGCTACTCGGACGGTGGAGGAGACGGACCGCCTCCAGCCAAGAGACACCAGCCTCTACCCAGTCCAACGCTAGGATCGAGAATGAGTCCTGCAGCCGGTCCCAACCACGGACCAGTTGGAATGAGCTTCCGTTTCGACGACCCGTCCGTCGTGTACAGAGAGAGGGAAAGGGATCGTTACGAACGTTATGAACGTTATGAGCGTGAGTTGTATAGACCATATTATGGTTAGTTTGCACGGTTTCTTTTTCCCCCTTTTTAACATCTGTCAATAATAGGTATATATTAATAATATTTTTCTGAATATTTAAAAAAAATCAAATTTCTGTTATTTTTTGCTTTACTCTCAAGTGTTTCATTTTTTTTTTGTGGTATTTTGTAATTTTTCTTTTTCAATCTACTTTGTATAAGTAATAAATTGTTCATTCAGATTAAAAAGATTAACTGCACTGCATGAATTTCTCTATTTGCACTTACCTTTATTAATTCTATTGTGTGTTTAACTTAATATAAAAGAACATTTTAAATTTATTTTTATAAATATTTAAGATTACATTAATTACTAGTATATATTTAAATTGTTCTGAGTGAAAAATTAAACAAACTATAATAAACAATAGAATTGAATGCATGTAAATTAATACTTTATCAAAATTGTAAGTGTATTAATGTTTAAGATTATTTATAACTAAAAATAAAAAATTTATTAGTAAAATTTTATTTATATAATATCAAAAGTTTAAGTATTTTAATAAAGCCAAATTTTATAGAAAAACAAAATTCAAGCATTAGAAATCATTTATAAATGTATGTGTGTATGTAATATGCATATATATATATACACACACACACACACATCGAACATATATAAAATATATATTATAAATGTATATAACAGAAATTAATGCTAATTTAAAATTCTGTTATATAAATTTTATAAATTTAGATTTTTCATATTTATTATATTTTAGTAGAAGAAAAGCAATGATAAGATTTTAATCATAGAACAAAGTTCACAAAAAAAAAATATTTTAAGACAATAAATTTATATTTTAAACCTTAAAAGTCAAACTTCTGAGAGAAAAATCAATTTATTCCTGTAATATTATGAATATTTAATTTAACTCATTATTTCCTTTATTTTTTTTCTTTTGTTTTAAATATAAACAGATTTATTTTTTCAAAAAAGTAAGAAAAAAATGTATACATTGACAACTAGGAGATTCTTAACATGCATCTTTCTCAAAACATGCAAGTTGTGATGACTAATCTTGCATTGTTCTGCATAATATCGTAAACAATAACTTTGCATTTTGTTCTGTGAGCAATTTGTTCTCATAACCTTAATATTCATTAATTAACTGTTAATTATTATCATTTAATTATATTATAATAATCATTAATATTCAAGTATTTATTCTTGTTCACTTTTACTTTTTTGTACAGAAACATAAATCAGCACGTATCATTATAATATTACGATAAAATACAGTTACTTTTTAATCATTTGACTTGATTATCTCAAAATGTTTTTAATTTTACTATTTTATTTCAAAGAACAGTTCTAAAATATTATCATTACATAATATTTTATTTATTTAAATAATAAAATATTTAAAGATTCTTTAGTCACAATGCTTCAATTATTGAAGCATTGTGACTAATATAGGCATTGTGACATATAGAGAAAGATATATATTACCACCCCTCAAAGCTGTTAAAGCAATGTTCTATTATTACTTATATGCAAATGTTTAGCTACATATATTTGCACATATTGATAAATTATATAATCAAACTAGGAAGACGTACAGTGAATTATCATTTAATTAGGTGAAAAAATTAAATTTTCATTATAAAACTATTAAGACATTATCATATACTCAGTGATTTTCAAATCTTTTATATAATATGGATGTTTCTTTAACATATCATCATTAGATTATGTAAATAATAATATTTGTATTTTTCATATAGGTACTTTACATAGAGACTATAATGAGGAGAGGGATATGGAAGATGAATGGAAAAATATTCACACAGTAAGAATTAATTTGTTAAAATATATTACTTATGTTTTGATATATATTGTGTTAAATACTGTCTTTCTGACATTTATTTTGTTCTTTCTTCATCTTATTTAATTATTTACTGAATAGTAAGATATTTGGAAAAAAATATTAAAATAAAGTTTTAAATAAATCAAATTTCTATAAAATTATATCAATTTATTATTTTTTCATAAACAATATTCAAATAAATTAATTTTATAAATATTTATTTAAAAATTTAAATTTTTTAAAAATTTTAAAGAACGAAAAATGTTTATGCTCATTAGAGCAGAGAAAAATATAAAGTAAATGTTTTTTTAAAAGGTAAACCATGAGCTTAATAGTTTCATTAAATCTGATACAATTAAAATGGCGAATCATAAAGCCTGGATGAATCTAGTTTAAGTAAATACTAAACAAATAAATCGTGAAAGAATTTTGATAAAATTCTGAATTTTAATTAAATTCAAAAAACAAAATTGAATAGTTTCTCCAAAGATGGTCAACAATGACCAAAAATCTTCTCGTTAATTAAAATCTGTATAGAGACAAAAGAATTGAGGTAAATTTCGTATTAAGCTCGATAAAACACTTCATTAGTTTAAAAGCAAACATCTTCCATTAATGTAAATTAACCAATATTTAAATGCCTATTTATCATGCGGATGATTTCTTCATTATAAAGATATTATTATAAAATTTTAAAAATTAATACAAAACTTTTATTATATTCGTAATTAAAAATTTCTTGTAATTTGTAACTGTAGTATTGGCCCACTTTTGAGACTATTAATTGATTTTTAGGAAAAAACTAAATTTTCTCAAACTGACTTACAATAATGCAGTATTTATATTTATAAGTTTTTAGATAACACTTCAACTTTAAAACATGCTGTATATTTAATGACTAATTGTAACAATTGGAATTTGGAAATCTTTGCATTGCAAAGCTAGGATTATAAAAGGTGTAGGTTTTTCATCTTACGAATCAGAAAAAAAGGATGATAATTTGCAATTAAACTGTCTCCGTGATTCATTTCTAACTATTTTTTTTTACATATAAATAATAAATGATACATCTATTCATCTATAATGAATTTTTAATTTAAAAGTCACATTGGCAAGATTGATTGTTAATTTATTATATAAAAAAATTATCTTTGGAAACTCATACAATTTATAATTATTAATTTTTTTTCTTACCAAATGTACTAAAATATGAGTTTCAGATCTATTGTATGATTTTTAAATTATAAGTTTTTTTGGTGCATTTTTAATTACATTGTGATCAATATTTTGTATTAGATTAGTAAATTAAAAAAAAATGAGATTTTTACACAAACTTTCTTGAAGTAAACTATAATTAAATTTTGAATGTATGATTAAGACTTTGCTAGTTAATTCTGCAGCTTTTGTGGTAAGAAATAATTTTCATTAGTCAAAATAATTTCTATTGTAATTAATAAACTGTTTACCATGGTGTTTTCAAGACATGTTCTCACATTACAAAACTTTACAGTGTTAGATTACAATTAGCTAACTTCACATATATAAAAGTATAAATGATGATATAAATATATCATCCATTATATAACTGTAATTATCATATTTATTTTTTCTTTTGAGCTTTTAGTTGATTTTGATGATAATTTTCACAAGAAAAGAAATGATTTGAAGAATATACTTAATGAAATAGTATATTAGTTACTGTATGTTTATATATGTATATGCAAACCCAAACCAGTACTGGCAAAAAAACTGGTTTTTGTGAAACCACAATTTTAGCAAAACCTGAAAACTGGTTTAGACCTTGCATAAAATCAGTATCATTGTGTTGATTATTTTTACTTTTAGTTGATGCTTGTGATTTAAGATAATTTTGCATAAATGATGCTCTACCAGAAAATTTCATTATAATGTTACAACTTGTACACTCGGGGCTGTAACAACCCTTAGCTAGACCCCTAGGATTTCAGGTATTTTGGCCCCCTCTGGCACTTCAATCTTCCCTCCCACTACTGTTGACAGCATGATATTGGTACAGTGGGTGCTAGACCACAGTACAGAATGCTACTTCTGTATATTTTTATAAAACAGTATTAATATTTTTTTATGTATCTTCTTGAGCTATGGATTTTCCATTTTCAGGGCACTAGGCACATACCTAGTGTTCCCAACTGTTAAAATGGCCCCTTATGCACATCATCCATCCAGAACATTTTTAAAATAATGCCAAGTATCATTCACATTTAAATTTGAAAATTAAAATTAATGTGAAAACTAGTAAATTAATTAGTGTGAATTAATTTTAAAATGATAAGTTTTTAAATATTGATACTATTTGTTAAATACTTAGATTCCAGCATTTACCAGCTTCAAAGAAATGCTGACCTTTCTGGTAGGAGTAATACATGTTACATATATATTCATGAATCATGGCTAATATTTACTGTGGTGCTTCATTAATTTTAACTATAAAATATTTAGTTATTATTGATTTTAAAAAAATTCAATAACAAAACATTAACGCTACTGAATTTATTAAAAGAAGTGTGAAACCAGTTAGGCATACAACATTCAAAACCAGCTAACTGATTTCAAGAATTTCTGGTTTTTACTATTAATAAATCAAACTACTTTTATTTCAGAAAGCTAACATTTTTTATTAAACAAAAGAAATGTTTTCAGTCAAATATTTGACCATTTTTAGCTTATAAACATTTATTTAACAGTTAAGCATGATATAGAACTATAGCAACATATAGAACATATAAATTATACATATGTATAATATTCCTGTTTCTATTATGTAGAAATTACAATCTTCATTCTCTTAATGGCTTATATATAAGTTCAAATGCTTAATTTTTAAATAAAAATTATTTCAAAAACAAATTCATTTATTGTTTTAATTCTCAAAACATAAATACTTTTTAATTAAACTCCAGAATCAACTTATTTATGAGACAATGTTTTTAATAAAATTTATTTGGACAATTCCAAATTTTATTTTGAATTATTCTATGATTTTCATAAGATTTTCATAAGATTTTCTCACTTAGCATTTTTTTAAAAATTATAATCACAAATCCTAATAAAATTTATTTCAGATTTTTGTTTTTATATAATGTAAATACTTCATTTTCCAAAACAGAATTAAAATTACTTAATAAGTTAATTATTCAATTTTGTTTTTTTTTTTTTTGTTAATGATCCAATGCAATATAGTTTTTATTTATAACAGAAATTAAGAATATAAATTCAAGACAATTAGCCAACTTGAAATACTTGACAGGATTGCATCATATTTGTTAAATATAAATTCGCATATCAGCATGTTTCAAAAACTGCAGGTGCATATAATATAGAATTCACTTATTAAAAGATTAAGCAATAAATTTATGAAAAATTGGATTATTAGTAAACCGAAAATCAAATAGGCGTTAGGCATTTAAACCGACTCTATTATTAATTGATTAAAACCTTTTGAACAAACATATTTTTGCACATAAAGAACTATATTATTATTTCACAACTGTCAAATAAATTCAAAACAGCAGACTAATTTTAATGATTGGTGTTTAAATTTTTCTTTTCACATTATCAGAATTATAATTTNTTTAAATCGGCCCGAGTGCAAATTTACGAGCTGGCCTTTTATATTTACCGAATTTTCCCAGTAATTTTCGCGCCGGGCTCGGGTATCTCGCAGTCGTCTTCGGAAACGGCCACCGGCTGGGGTGACTCTCTTCCGACCCGGAAACTCCCCACGCGGGGTGGAGGCCGACCGGTCGTAATAAATTTTAAAATAATTATCGTCGTAATTTGGATTTCTTATCTGTTTAGAGATTGGAAGTTTATTCGGTCTGGTTTTATTTTAATGATTCCGGCGATGGTAAACACTTAGGCGGGAAGGAGCGTGCAGGTGCTAAGCAGCGAATCTGTACCCACAAGGGAATTACATCTTGTCGAGACGTAATATTAATCAAAAGTAAATGTGTTGTGAGAGAAAGAGAAGGGAACGGAGAGAGGGTCCGCTTCTCTGCGGCCTGGCATGCGATTAAACACCCGCCCGCCACCCTCTAAATTTGGTTAAACGGCGCACTTCTTCGCTCCCCTTTCCGCGAGCCACGCGATATTTTAAGGAAAGTCGAAGGTCGCTCGGGCCTACCGGTGCCACCGACCGAACGTGTTTCGTCGGGGGTGTAAGAGATGAAATACTAGAAACGGAAGAAATCGTATGTTCCCTCCCGCAAATAGACGAACGAAACGAAGGTCGGTCGAGCGTGTGACGAAACAAATACAATATTCGGATACTAAACAATACGGACGAAATTTTGAATCTCTAGGGACAAGAAAGTAATTGCAGTGTTTCGGCTTAAGGTAGGCCCAAATTAAACCGCCTTAAAAGTTGCTAGAAATTCATCGGGCTGTAATGTGAAAAGGTAAACGATGCTCTATAGCTTATTGTGACATTGGGGAAAACGATTAGGAGATTTAGCGGTATAAGAGAGAGTATAAGAGCGGTATAAGAGAGGTAAAAGTCCCGCTAGGAAAAAAACTCCCGAGAAAAATATTGTTTTTTAATCTTTCGCCACGCTCCAGAAATAAGTAACGATATTTAGCCAGCCCGACGGAGGTAGGGACGTTGACAGTCGGCGATTAACCGAGTTACGTGACGAGAGAAGAATTGTCGGTCACGTGACCCGAGCGGCCCTTCCGGTGGAACCCTTTCTTAACCGCATTTTACGCATGTACTGCACGTAAGAAGGTTTGGGACGTGGACGTTTTGAAAATGCGTCTTAATCCGGGGCGGAATTAAAATTTTACGTTTTAGGTGGCAGACGGCCGCTAAGTGCGTAACTAATTTTACTTTTGCAGATTATTCGGACGGCGTAAGAATGCCAGATTCGCCGGATTGCAATGTCAAACCAGCACCGGTATCGACTTCGGCCAGTATGGCGTCGTCGGTGACTAATCACAAGATGACCAACGTCCAAGGTAGGAGGACGTCGCTTCTTTGGACCGTCGTTTAATGTTGTTCGCTTAATTATTAATTAGCATAAATTGTCTAAAAATTTAATTAAGACGGAGGTTAATTAAATCTCGATTCACACTAACGATTAACTAAAAGGGTAGGCGTACGTTAAACCCGGTTTTCATAAATTAACTTAATTTGGCAGAGATAAACGAAGGTCGAGTTAAAACTAAAATTTACCGTTGCGCGTGGTGGTAAAATTACCGCATTGGTAGGTTATACCCAATTTTCTTTGTAAGAAAAAAAGAAAGCATTTGTAAGGGAGTTGGGAAAAGTATGCGGAAGAATAAGTTTGGCTATTGTTCTTTCAGGTATGAATGGAACTCATTCTCCGCACACGACGTCGTCGACGGAGACCCCATCTCCACCGGCTACAAGCCAACCAAATATGTCAACCAACTCCATACCTACAGCCGAGTTGCCGCTCGGTTGCACTATCCGTCAGCTGGGAAAGTTGAAACGGTTCCTAACAACACTCCAACAGTTCGGAAGTGACATATCACCAGATGTTGGAGAGAGAGTGCACAATCTCATATTGGGGCTTGTGGTGAGTGCTTTTCTCTCGCCTTTTCCTTCTTATTCTTTTCTGCTTACTAATGCTCCCTTAATTACACGTTCCGACTAGTTAATATTTCCTATTATCTTAATTTGAAATCCGAATCGTTCTACAAATATTTTAAATATCCGAAAACTCGATTTAAACGTATTTCGCGTATTAGAGGATGCGACAGAGTCGAGTCCCTAGCGTAAATCCCCGATTAAGGAAAAAAATCTGTTACAGAGTTCGTCACTGACAATAGAAGAATTTCATCAAAAAGTGCAAGACGTGACTAACTACCCGCTGAGACCCTTCGTGGTACCTTTCCTAAAGGTAATTTTCGGCTTAACGACACTTTGGAGAGCGCGCGTAATGGCGAGAACGAACTTGACCGTGTCTTATTTCTAAAATCTGCAGTCTCACTTACCTTTGCTTCAAACCGAACTGATTCATTTTGCTCGACTGGCCAAACAAACACCTCAGCAATATCTCCGTCAACACGAGCAACTAGTCATCGATTCCACTCTTCATAACGGAGGAGAACCATTCGAAATTTTTCAAGCGGATACCAAGGAAAACGGAAAACGAAGAACACCACCCGACACGTGAGTTCTTTTCCTACGTCTAAATATATATAAATTCAAAATTAATATTCAAAACCCGTTGTACCCACCATTTGAGTTGTAATTAATTCATCCTTACCAATCTAATGTTTTAAAAAATGGAATACTTCGACGTATTTATAAATATTTTCCGAGATAAACGATTAATAAACTTGTTCCTGCAAGATAAATACCGGACACGAAATAAGATATAAAAATCAATTGTGTTGTTAAAGTACACAATTTCCCAAATCCTTTAATTTCTCCTCCCTTCCACTCCAGACAGAATATGTGGAAAAAATTAAGGGATTTCCATATAATTTCTTTTCCATGTTTTATTTACCACTGGTAGAAATTTTTGAAAACATATTTATTCCCTTTTTTCCTTAGCATTTATCTGAATGAAAATAAGTTTGAATGTTTTATTAAATATATCTAAAATGGAATCAATTGTTGCAAAAGTTTGTAATCTTTAATGGAATCATGCCAAAGATGGAGAAGGATGAGAGGAGGAAAAAAAGACAGAAAATTGCTACAAGTGGTATATATATTTTCTTAAAAGATTTGGTTTGTGTTACATTTATGTAATTTTTAAATGTTTTTTGAGTCTGGGACATGTGGATGTGGGAGATAAAGTTTAACCTTGGCAGATTTGTGGAAGTGGTGAAGGACAAATGGATTGAAAGCTTATCTCTCTTCCTATCTAAGTCATATTAAAAATTTGGGGATCTAACTGTGTTTTTTTATAACATTTGTGCTTTAGCCATTTAATTTACTTTTGCCCTTTATTAATAGTTTTTTCTGATTTTTTAATGTAAACTTATATTAAATCTTTTAATTTTTATATTCAGAGTAATGATTATTAATATTAATTATAAATTAATTTTATGCTAAGGTAAAATTTATTTATATGCAAAAAATATAAAATAGAATAATTCTCTGTACTCTCTAAATTGCACATCTGTTTTTCAATAAACAGATGTGTGCATCCGTTGTTCGCTTTCTGGAAACGCTTATTGTCGTATTTTGGAACGATGAATATTTTATCCCAATGCATAACGTATCTGTTCTTTAAAAATTTACCGAATTTACTTATTTGAGGCAGAATGCCATTCCGCTGCCAGCATTCTGATCCGTCGCCCCTCTCCGGGTCACCCCGCGTGGTGCGACGGATGACGTTACCGGCTAAGTTAAACGGGAAGAGTTTCTCTTTTTATGTAAGTTTTCCTACTGGATTTACTCCAGAAGTTTTTCTGACAGGTTGTTAATCTAACAATATTCAGTAAAAGAATGATGCTAATACAAGACAAAAATTTCCAGGTGCCCTAAGTCATCTGGCCTGTATCACCTTGAAAAGGACTGGTTATTTTATGTGCTCTTTCTTTGTGGGGGTAACGTTTGTTACATTTGGTAGCAACAACATTCATGCAATTAAGTTAATGCACTGCAGTTGGAATATTTGAACATTACAGGCAATTTAGAAAATTTACAGGTTCTATACAGACAGGATACATCAAAACAAACTAAACATTATGTATGGAACTTTCACTTGTTTTAAGCTTTTTAGATTTACCGTGTATTTAAATTGTTGGAGAGAAATTGGAAGAATACTTTTTTCTTTTTTTACTTTTTTATTTCACACTGATCCAGTTATTGTTGCATGGCTAAAGCATCTACTCCGAGTAATCTGTCATTTCTTGAAGAACAAAATGTTTGATGCTTTTTCTCTGGCAGAATTCCAATTACTTTCTCCCAAAGCTTGCCACAAATTTTTAGGTGACTGCTATTTTGTATTTTCCACATCATTATTCATACATGCCAAAATTTGTTTACATGATATTAAAATTGAGGAAAGTATAAAATTTTAAATTATTGAACAGATGGTAATAAGTGCCATTTAACAAGTGTAAGATCTACTTAATGGAAATGTCTAATTAAACTTTGTTAGCATTTCTATAATCGCAAAGAGAAAAACGGCCAATACAAAAGACGTCGAGCGTGAAATGTCGCGGGCCGGGGTTCCACGTTATTGTTTTTTCGATCGGAGGACTTTACTGTGAGAAACATTCGGCCACTTATTTTAATGATTTCTTCAAACTATGATTATTAATGTGTTTCAATAATTTAATATTTTTCTTTTGCAAAGTCTCAATTAAAAATTGTGATCGTTTCTTTATCCAAGACAATTTTTTTTTTTATCAAACAGGCGGAGTCGTGAGAATGGCTACTCGGACGGTGGAGGAGACGGACCGCCTCCAGCCAAGAGACACCAGCCTCTACCCAGTCCAACGCTAGGATCGAGAATGAGTCCTGCAGCCGGTCCCAACCACGGACCAGTTGGAATGAGCTTCCGTTTCGACGACCCGTCCGTCGTGTACAGAGAGAGGGAAAGGGATCGTTACGAACGTTATGAACGTTATGAGCGTGAGTTGTATAGACCATATTATGGTTAGTTTGCACGGTTTCTTTTTCCCCCTTTTTAACATCTGTCAATAATAGGTATATATTAATAATATTTTTCTGAATATTTAAAAAAAATCAAATTTCTGTTATTTTTTGCTTTACTCTCAAGTGTTTCATTTTTTTTTTGTGGTATTTTGTAAATTTTCTTTTTCAATCTACTTTGTATAAGTAATAAATTGTTCATTCAGATTAAAAAGATTAACTGCACTGCATGAATTTCTCTATTTGCACTTACCTTTATTAATTCTATTGTGTGTTTAACTTAATATAAAAGAACATTTTAAATTTATTTTTATAAATATTTAAGATTACATTAATTACTAGTATATATTTAAATTGTTCTGAGTGAAAAATTAAACAAACTATAATAAACAATAGAATTGAATGCATGTAAATTAATACTTTATCAAAATTGTAAGTGTATTAATGTTTAAGATTATTTATAACTAAAAATAAAAAATTTATTAGTAAAATTTTATTTATATAATATCAAAAGTTTAAGTATTTTAATAAAGCCAAATTTTATAGAAAAACAAAATTCAAGCATTAGAAATCATTTATAAATGTATGTGTGTATGTAATATGCATATATATATATACACACACACACACACATCGAACATATATAAAATATATATTATAAATGTATATAACAGAAATTAATGCTAATTTAAAATTCTGTTATATAAATTTTATAAATTTAGATTTTTCATATTTATTATATTTTAGTAGAAGAAAAGCAATGATAAGATTTTAATCATAGAACAAAGTTCACAAAAAAAAAATATTTTAAGACAATAAATTTATATTTTAAACCTTAAAAGTCAAACTTCTGAGAGAAAAATCAATTTATTCCTGTAATATTATGAATATTTAATTTAACTCATTATTTCCTTTATTTTTTTTCTTTTGTTTTAAATATAAACAGATTTATTTTTTCAAAAAAGTAAGAAAAAAATGTATACATTGACAACTAGGAGATTCTTAACATGCATCTTTCTCAAAACATGCAAGTTGTGATGACTAATCTTGCATTGTTCTGCATAATATCGTAAACAATAACTTTGCATTTTGTTCTGTGAGCAATTTGTTCTCATAACCTTAATATTCATTAATTAACTGTTAATTATTATCATTTAATTAGGTGAAAAAATTAAATTTTCATTATAAAACTATTAAGACATTATCATATACTCAGTGATTTTCAAATCTTTTATATAATATGGATGTTTCTTTAACATATCATCATTAGATTATGTAAATAATAATATTTGTATTTTTCATATAGGTACTTTACATAGAGACTATAATGAGGAGAGGGATATGGAAGATGAATGGAAAAATATTCACACAGTAAGAATTAATTTGTTAAAATATATTACTTATGTTTTGATATATATTGTGTTAAATACTGTCTTTCTGACATTTATTTTGTTCTTTCTTCATCTTATTTAATTATTTACTGAATAGTAAGATATTTGGAAAAAAATATTAAAATAAAGTTTTAAATAAATCAAATTTCTATAAAATTATATCAATTTATTATTTTTTCATAAACAATATTCAAATAAATTAATTTTATAAATATTTATTTAAAAATTTAAATTTTTTAAAAATTTTAAAGAACGAAAAATGTTTATGCTCATTAGAGCAGAGAAAAATATAAAGTAAATGTTTTTTTAAAAGGTAAACCATGAGCTTAATAGTTTCATTAAATCTGATACAATTAAAATGGCGAATCATAAAGCCTGGATGAATCTAGTTTAAGTAAATACTAAACAAATAAATCGTGAAAGAATTTTGATAAAATTCTGAATTTTAATTAAATTCAAAAAACAAAATTGAATAGTTTCTCCAAAGATGGTCAACAATGACCAAAAATCTTCTCGTTAATTAAAATCTGTATAGAGACAAAAGAATTGAGGTAAATTTCGTATTAAGCTCGATAAAACACTTCATTAGTTTAAAAGCAAACATCTTCCATTAATGTAAATTAACCAATATTTAAATGCCTATTTATCATGCGGATGATTTCTTCATTATAAAGATATTATTATAAAATTTTAAAAATTAATACAAAACTTTTATTATATTCGTAATTAAAAATTTCTTGTAATTTGTAACTGTAGTATTGGCCCACTTTTGAGACTATTAATTGATTTTTAGGAAAAAACTAAATTTTCTCAAACTGACTTACAATAATGCAGTATTTATATTTATAAGTTTTTAGATAACACTTCAACTTTAAAACATGCTGTATATTTAATGACTAATTGTAACAATTGGAATTTGGAAATCTTTGCATTGCAAAGCTAGGATTATAAAAGGTGTAGGTTTTTCATCTTACGAATCAGAAAAAAAGGATGATAATTTGCAATTAAACTGTCTCCGTGATTCATTTCTAACTATTTTTTTTTACATATAAATAATAAATGATACATCTATTCATCTATAATGAATTTTTAATTTAAAAGTCACATTGGCAAGATTGATTGTTAATTTATTATATAAAAAAATTATCTTTGGAAACTCATACAATTTATAATTATTAATTTTTTTTCTTACCAAATGTACTAAAATATGAGTTTCAGATCTATTGTATGATTTTTAAATTATAAGTTTTTTTGGTGCATTTTTAATTACATTGTGATCAATATTTTGTATTAGATTAGTAAATTAAAAAAAAATGAGATTTTTACACAAACTTTCTTGAAGTAAACTATAATTAAATTTTGAATGTATGATTAAGACTTTGCTAGTTAATTCTGCAGCTTTTGTGGTAAGAAATAATTTTCATTAGTCAAAATAATTTCTATTGTAATTAATAAACTGTTTACCATGGTGTTTTCAAGACATGTTCTCACATTACAAAACTTTACAGTGTTAGATTACAATTAGCTAACTTCACATATATAAAAGTATAAATGATGATATAAATATATCATCCATTATATAACTGTAATTATCATATTTATTTTTTCTTTTGAGCTTTTAGTTGATTTTGATGATAATTTTCACAAGAAAAGAAATGATTTGAAGAATATACTTAATGAAATAGTATATTAGTTACTGTATGTTTATATATGTATATGCAAACCCAAACCAGTACTGGCAAAAAAACTGGTTTTTGTGAAACCACAATTTTAGCAAAACCTGAAAACTGGTTTAGACCTTGCATAAAATCAGTATCATTGTGTTGATTATTTTTACTTTTAGTTGATGCTTGTGATTTAAGATAATTTTGCATAAATGATGCTCTACCAGAAAATTTCATTATAATGTTACAACTTGTACACTCGGGGCTGTAACAACCCTTAGCTAGACCCCTAGGATTTCAGGTATTTTGGCCCCCTCTGGCACTTCAATCTTCCCTCCCACTACTGTTGACAGCATGATATTGGTACAGTGGGTGCTAGACCACAGTACAGAATGCTACTTCTGTATATTTTTATAAAACAGTATTAATATTTTTTTATGTATCTTCTTGAGCTATGGATTTTCCATTTTCAGGGCACTAGGCACATACCTAGTGTTCCCAACTGTTAAAATGGCCCCTTATGCACATCATCCATCCAGAACATTTTTAAAATAATGCCAAGTATCATTCACATTTAAATTTGAAAATTAAAATTAATGTGAAAACTAGTAAATTAATTAGTGTGAATTAATTTTAAAATGATAAGTTTTTAAATATTGATACTATTTGTTAAATACTTAGATTCCAGCATTTACCAGCTTCAAAGAAATGCTGACCTTTCTGGTAGGAGTAATACATGTTACATATATATTCATGAATCATGGCTAATATTTACTGTGGTGCTTCATTAATTTTAACTATAAAATATTTAGTTATTATTGATTTTAAAAAAATTCAATAACAAAACATTAACGCTACTGAATTTATTAAAAGAAGTGTGAAACCAGTTAGGCATACAACATTCAAAACCAGCTAACTGATTTCAAGAATTTCTGGTTTTTACTATTAATAAATCAAACTACTTTTATTTCAGAAAGCTAACATTTTTTATTAAACAAAAGAAATGTTTTCAGTCAAATATTTGACCATTTTTAGCTTATAAACATTTATTTAACAGTTAAGCATGATATAGAACTATAGCAACATATAGAACATATAAATTATACATATGTATAATATTCCTGTTTCTATTATGTAGAAATTACAATCTTCATTCTCTTAATGGCTTATATATAAGTTCAAATGCTTAATTTTTAAATAAAAATTATTTCAAAAACAAATTCATTTATTGTTTTAATTCTCAAAACATAAATACTTTTTAATTAAACTCCAGAATCAACTTATTTATGAGACAATGTTTTTAATAAAATTTATTTGGACAATTCCAAATTTTATTTTGAATTATTCTATGATTTTCATAAGATTTTCATAAGATTTTCTCACTTAGCATTTTTTTAAAAATTATAATCACAAATCCTAATAAAATTTATTTCAGATTTTTGTTTTTATATAATGTAAATACTTCATTTTCCAAAACAGAATTAAAATTACTTAATAAGTTAATTATTCAATTTTGTTTTTTTTTTTTTTTGTTAATGATCCAATGCAATATAGTTTTTATTTATAACAGAAATTAAGAATATAAATTCAAGACAATTAGCCAACTTGAAATACTTGACAGGATTGCATCATATTTGTTAAATATAAATTCGCATATCAGCATGTTTCAAAAACTGCAGGTGCATATAATATAGAATTCACTTATTAAAAGATTAAGCAATAAATTTATGAAAAATTGGATTATTAGTAAACCGAAAATCAAATAGACGTTAGGCATTTAAACCGACTCTATTATTAATTGATTAAAACCTTTTGAACAAACATATTTTTGCACATAAAGAACTATATTATTATTTCACAACTGTCAAATAAATTCAAAACAGCAGACTAATTTTAATGATTGGTGTTTAAATTTTTCTTTTCACATTATCAGAATTATAATTTCTGTCTAGACTTATAAAAAAAAAATATTATATAGAATTCATGTAAACATCTAATAGATTTATATAATTATTTATTTTCTTTACAAATTCTTCTATATTACAAAAATTTCTTTTATTTATTTTTTTTGTTTAAATGTTTAAACTCATTATTAATGATTTAAAATAAAATTATATAAAGTAATATATTTAAGACAAAAATATAATTAAATGTAACTTTTTCTTTACTAGTTACCTGAACGGTTTGTTAATATTATATTTATATGAAAAAATATTGAAATTATCTTTGATGTAAGCACTTTCATTAACGTTACATCTTATAAATGGTTTAGCATTTCGTGATGAGTAAATTTATTAATTTTAATATATAGAGGAAGTATCTTTGTCTACTTAATATAAACATGTTTGATGATTGATTAACTATACATAAATATTAAATATATAATTTTAAATCTATAATAATCAGTGAATCAATAAACTATTGCCAATTTTTCTTTGTGCCCATTCAGTTTATAATTGTATTATGTTATTTTATATAAACTTCTAGTCCCATAAAATTTAGAGAAATTCAATGAAAAAAATTGAGATTATAATCAATAAAATTTAATTCTTACAATTTATTTTTGATTTTGAAACTAGTTAATTTCAATTATTCAAATTCTTCTAATTTATAATTTATAAATTACATGCAAATTATAAATTGATAAATTACATTCCATATGAATCTCTAAATTTACAATTTATAAATTATTTTAAATTATTTCTAGCAATGCATAGTTAACATTACAGGTGCTTTTCAAATATAATTTTCAAAATATAGGACAGTATACCATATATATGTAAAATGTATTTTACAAATGTACTTTGCAAAACTTATTCTATAAATCTAATACATGGAATATACTCCATCTGCTACTATAATTCAATAGTTTTTCTTTTTAGATTGCAAATATTATATTTTTTATGCCTCCAAAGGGTTGCTATATCTGCTAAAGCTTTTCTCACTTCTAGTAAGATTGTTCATTTGTTTAAATGTTTTTTATATTCTTCAAAAATTCTCAAATTTCACATTGATAATTAAAATTTATTATTTTAATTACAAAATTACGACTCTGGATTCTTTATTACTGTTATTTCTTAACTAAGTGCCTATTATATAATGCAAACTATTCAACTTGGACAATGTAAGCTCATAATTTTAAACACCAAAGAATTACTTATATGATAAAGTTAGTAAATTTCAACTGTTTATGTGAAGTTTGAAGGGTTTCTGTTGAAGATAAAAGATGCCAAAAATGTTTAGACAAATAAACAATCATTCAATGGTGCTTCTAGAAGTGGAAAAGCTATGTCAATTATTATAAGAAATTACACATAGTCTCTCAGTAAACTACTTTATATCCATTAAATCTTTTTTTTTATAAAATATATGCTAACACTGAAAAAAATTGATGAAATATTTTAGATGCTAAACTGCATTCTGGGCATGGTCGAAAAAACAAAACGAGCCCTGGCCATTCTCCAGCATCGGAGCCAGACGGAAAGACAAGATTACATTTCTTGGGGGAGAAGACATTTGGATGGAATGGACTTTGACATCAAAAAGAGGACAAGTGACATCATGGCTCAGTACAAAACGGCAGAAGAGAGAGTTTGTGAAGTCAGGAGACGAGCAGGTAAAGTGACATTTGAAATTTGGATTTTGATAATATTAGTACATTTAAATTTAAGAGACAAACAAAAAAATAATTATTCAAATTTTTAAAAATATTTTAATCATTATTAATTTAACAAAAGAGCTATGTTTGAATATTTATACACATGTATGTACATATCATTAATAAATCTCTGCTATTATATGAATTAAAACAGATTCTTCTTTTATAATTATAAAAATCCAAATAAAGATTTCATATCAGCAATGTTAATGTTTACTGTTTTCAGTAAATCAAAGTATATTACTGAAAACTGTTCAATATTTTAATTAAAAATAATTTAAAAACAATTTTAAATACAAGTAACCCACTTTCCTGTCAAATGTTATTGCCATGTTAAAAAGTTTTTTTCTCATGCACCAAAATTAAATTTGTAATCTAGAGAACATTCATTTATATATTGAAATCTGTTTAGAAAAATATAAGATTTTGTGTTCAGGAATATTGGATATAGAAAAATTTTAAGTCATATAATACCACACAGCAACTAGAATAATATTTAAAAACTGTCATATGATGTTGAAACATTATAAAATAAGGAATAATGAAAATATTTAAAGCTTAAATTTTAATAATTCTTGTTATATTCATCAATACTGCTTTTAAGTGATAGAAAATAGAAATCACATAAAACAAAATAAAATATATATGTATGTATGTATATATAGGATAGACTAAAGAATTTTTTTACAGATTAAATGCTGTATCAATACTATGGCAATTTATTTGAGGTTAAACCATTTGGTATTACAACAATTAATATTTTGTAATTAAATTTTACATTACAAATGATATATATCTTTGTTAAATGCCAATTTATAAACATAAAATTCTCTAACATTTTAAAGAAGTATAATATTTCATTTGTATTATATTTTAATTAAATATAATATAAACACACTCTTATAATTAAGAATAAAGAGTGCATATAATGTAGTATAATTGATCTTCTAAATTTTCAGTGTATGTAATTAGAATAAATTAAACTGAGAAAAGACATTGCAAAAAGAGAGAAAATTTGAATTTCTGAAAAGAAAGGGAATAAATGAAATATACTGCTAGAGCAAATATACAGTAAATAAAAAAATAATAAAATGTACAATCTAAAAACATTCTGAAATTATACTGTAAGCTTCTGTATTTTGGAAAGAATTCATTATCTTAAGTAATACAAATTGATCAATATAAGTATGTGTAGATAATAAGTATAATACAAGTATGCAGTATAATGGTGTCAAGTAATTTTTGTTGTAAAATAGATTTTAAAATCTTTGAAACTGTGATGCTTCATATCATTATTACTTTATTCTAAGAGTTTATGTTATAGCTACTTATTATCACACACATGATGAATTGACAAAATTGAATTTACTTTCTTTATTCTTTCTTACAATTAGATCAGATTACAACATATTCTGTAACTTTTATGCTCCCTTGTGTTGTTTCTTTTTCTTGTGATGTTAATTCATCAACAACCGATACTTTAATGCAGGGCTGCAAAGTTGGTTAAAAAAACACTCGACTCCGATTCCTGATAATTTTAGTAGGCTGATTCTGACTCCAGCAAAATTAAGTACCAAGTCATTTTATGGGGGCAGAGGCGCTCATAGGGGTTACCCTACTCTGAACTCTGAAAGGAGCCTGGGGTGTTTATCCAAATACTTTTATAGTTAGTATTTTTAATATTTAACTTACATTAATATTTATTTGTATAAAAAAATTAATTTTTAACAAATACTTAATAAGAGGAGAAAGAGGACAATAAACTTCTACATCTACATATATTCAACAACATTTGCACTTCATTTCACCTTTCCAGAAAAGTTAGTCCAACTAAAAAGTGTGTGATCTAGCTAGCAGTAGCTAGCCCTTGTTCAGAAAAGAAAAATATGTATTCTGATCAATTAGTCTGGCTCATTCTTTTCTGAATGTAAATAGAGAACTTATTTAGAGCAGGGATAATAAAGGAATCATTCAAAAATATTCAAATTCAATTGGGTCAAAATAATTTAACTATTAAACACAAATACTACAAAGAATACTTCATATTTAATAAATTAAATTGATGCATTTTGTTATTATATTTGTCAATTTGGACATAAATTATTAATAGGACTGTTAAACTGGTGTTAGGTATTAACACAAAATTGAGTAAAAGTTCTTAAAAAAAACAGAATTTCTTTATTGAGCCTCCTAAAGAAATTCTGTTTTCTTTAAGAACTTTTACTCAATTTTTCGTTAATACCTAACACCAGTTTAACAGTCCTATTAATAATTTATGTCCAAGTTGACAAATATAATAAGAATTGAAATAAGGACAATAAGGCAATAATAATGATGCATTTTGTATTTAAAATAAATAAATTATAACAAACTACAAAAAGATTTTTAAAAATTAATAAATATATAATAAATTTTCTTTCATTTAAATAAAAAACTAAAGTAAATTTAAAATGCGGGAATCCTTTAACAATGCCAAACAATCTGCTGGATTTTATTGGGCTATATTTTTTTAGCTTACTTTAATAATTAGAAGTAAAATAATTTGTCTATAGGTGGACACTTAGAGTCCCACTCTGAGCTAATTCTTTTCTTCCAAAATATTCTAAAATTTATTAATTTTGTTTTTTTGCAAGCTGCTAGGAGAGAAAACCAAACCCAATTGATTTACTGGAAACATTTTTGACTCTATATGGTCAACTTCAGCCAAAAGGTTCTTTTACAAATAATATTAATGAATGTGAGAATTCAAATAAAACTTCGATAGAACTTTTTATTTTTAAAAATTTGACTAAAAAGAATATAATATCTATAGAATTTCTCTTTTTTAAGTTTTTAAAATAGAGATTATTTTAGAGAATACAATAAATAGATGTACAAATAATCTTAATAAAAACTAAATTAAAAAATGAAAAAATATTAAGTTGACAACAATTTTATCCTTTTGATTAACCAAGAGACATCACTCTGTTGAGTACAGATTTCAACATTCATTGAAGTCAGCTGCGTAATTTGCATTTGGTATATTGAGATGCAGCTATATACTTGTTCTAAAACTCTGATTGGCAATCCTTTTTCACATTCTGTTATTAATATTGATTTTACCACAGAAATATCTCGTCATAAGCCCACCGAGTTACCGAAGTGAATATCTCCAATTATAGAGTTTTGATTGACTGAAAGTGTTCTTTAATTCTTTTAGGAAGTGACCTGGTAGTAGAACCAACTTAACAAAAATATTTGCCATGCTTCTTTAATTGCAGAGCATAAATTCTAGACTTAAAACAGAAATCCACTGTCTTTATCACTGCATAGAATATGCATTACTGTAAGTAATCTTATAATGTCAGAGTTAAAAAATATTGAATTTTCTTGTGTACTTAGGAGCTACTTAGAAACTGACTCCATAGAGTAGAAAATGTTTCCAATAAATCTATTCGTGTTTGGTTTCCTCAATTAGAGACTTTAAGAAAAAGACAGATAATAAACATGGTGCCAAGTTTTGCTTATTATAAGAAGTCTAAATTAATTTATTTCTAATTATTAAATTCTCCAGGAAATGACAGCATAACCATCTACTGTACCTCTGGATAAATTGCTTTGTTTCTAACTATTAAAGTACAGTACTCTTAAAATATAGTCTGATAAAATACGGCATATCATTTGGCAATGTCACATATTATCTATCATAAGGGTATCAAGTAAACACATATCTTCAAATAATTAAGATCCTATATGTTGCTTAACTTCAAAATTTTTAGTTAGAAATGTGTAAAAGTTATTAATATACATTTCTTGTATATAATATGATGAGTTAAGTTCCAGACCACCAAAAGGCAAAATACAGCTTTTTTTTTTACTAGACAATGCATGTAAAACCCTGACAATATATTTATACTATCGTTAATTTCATTAAGCATGCAAACATACTAACCTAAAAAATGCAAAAGTAAAAATAAAATCAATAGAAAAATCTCCAGAACTTCTAAGAGCAAGGAAAGTGCCAAAAGTAATAAACAAGAATATGATTGAATAGTGCCATAGCAAAGCACTGTAAATCAAGATATATCTGTATTTAATATAATAAAAACTGCAATAGCTAACACTATAACATTATTTTGTATATTCAGAGCATATTATCATCAATATCCTTACATTAAATAAATGCAAGGAAAATTTAATTAAACTTGAATGAAATTTAATAAACGTTTTTATCCTCATAGAAATTTGGAATCTAAAACATTATTATTACTAAGAATGAAATTTGAAATTTCAATAGTTCTTCTGCATAATGCCAGTTGATAATATTTATATTTATTTATGTATTCATTCAAAATAAGCTCAGTTTTAACATCAAAAAGCAATGTTTTAATAAAAATACATGAAACAGATAACATTAAACTATATAAAAAGCATATTCAAAATAACATAATAAATATGCTAGAAATAATCTTAATTTTGCTTTAAGAAAATATCATGTACAAGAGTGTTAATCAATCATTATTTGTTTCTTAAAAGTTTTAGTTTAATAATGCTGAATTTGGGAAAAAAGAATGAATTTTTGATAATAGAAAATATTTTTAAACCAGGAGCCAGTGTTTGATAATACTAACTGGAAAACATACCTGTAAGTGGTAGAAAATGTTAGCCTATTAAAGAATTTTCTACTATTTAAAGTTGTTTTTGAACAAAATAGTTTAAGATAAAAGTATGTTTGAATTATATGTAATGACCTATTGTAATTTTGTGTGGATAACCTGTGGGTTACCTGTGTTTGAAAGGGGATGTGCCAATTTTAAATTACAGAATATAATTTTAATACTAATTGGGCTACAGTTTGAAAAAAACTATAGAATTATAAATTCCCACTGTCATCTGTCCATCCATCTGTCTTTCCTTAATCTTGAGAACAGAGTTAAATAGACAAAATCCCAGACAAGAAATGGAAATCTTAGGGGCAGGAGGTCCCAATTAACTATATTTGAACTTCTGATGCAAACCAGAAGTAACATTATTTCAATTAAAAACTTTTCCCCTGAAAGCAGTTAATAGATGACTGGCACAACTGTATTGTTAAAGGAAAAGTATGATGTACAGGGGCAACAGTAATTTGAAGTGGAGAGCATATACTGTATGTTAAATTAAATAAATTTAAAATAAATTAAAAATTGTAGCCCAGCATTGTGACAATATCACAATAAATAATTGCTCATAATAAAATCATTTCCACTTTAATTTTTTAAATGCTTCTCTTACTATTATTACTGGACAAATGAAATCAGTCACAAAATAAAAATGATAATTGTATTTATTTATTTTTACACTTAATTTATATTTGGGACAGTTCATAAAACACCTACAATCGAATTACAGAGGTGTGAGTACACGGGTAAATAGATTTCTACATTAGACTTTAAAAAATAAAGCAGAAAAAGATAATGTCATATTTATTTTTGATTTTGTTAATTATTATTTTGAATTAAATTTAATTCAAAACTTCAAAATTTTTGTAATTATTAGTCAATGTTAGTATAAGACAACAGTCTATTCACTTACTTTTTAAAAAAAATTATTTTTTGTTAATTATTAATACTTAACCAAATTATAGTCTGGAAAATCCAGAAAATAATATGATTATTACAGAATATTTAGGATTGGTTGTTTATTTATATCTACAATTATTTGTTAACAGAAATAAGGAAATAGAAAAAGCAATATTTTGATGCTTGAGATGGCAAATTCTAAACTGCATACCAGTAATTATCTTGCTTTTGACAGTCATCCGGAGGCACGGGGTATATGGTGAGGCAGATTAAGAGTTTTATTTTTGTTTTTGCAATTTTCCACGGGGTGTACACCGTCATGGGTTATCCACACAAAATGCTAAAAGCACAAAAATTGAATTAACCAAAAATTTGCTTATTTTATGTAATCATTTAAAATTTTAGGTATCTGTTTACAATTCATTGAACATAATAGGAATATTCTTAATTTTGCAATTTTTCAATAATAAAGTTATGGTTATATACCCATGATATTCTTCTAACAGCAATAAAATAGCTTAAAAATATTGTAAATGCTAATAACAAATAAAATCATCATTAAGACTGACTTATCCTTATCCTCAAAATTAAGCTTTTTGCCAATAGTTAAAAATATAAAAAGTTTTTAAATAAAATAGCTTAAATTTCTTCTATTGGAAAAATGTACTTATTCCATTTAAAACAGAAATTACTAAATACAGAAAGATATTTTCAACAGAAGTAATTAATTTTTATATCAATTTTAAATATATATTATTGGCTTATAAAACATTTCATTATATAACTTTATTCATACTAAACATGCAAACATTTTTTTTAATATAACCAGAACCTGATCTCTAACAGCCAAAACAAAGTACATCTATAAACTGAACAAGACAAGAATTAATCAAATTACATAATTTAATTCATTAATAAATGACTTCATTTAGCCAAAAAATAATCTAGTTTTTAGATATGTTTTGGCATTTTTAATAATGAAAATATTTATGGGATCCTCATTTCTATATTCAATTAATTCATTCATATTCAACATTTTTAAACTTTTAAGACAAGTTATAAAATTATAATTTTAAATGTTTAAAAACGTTGAAAATATATATACATAATGCTCTTCTGCTTTCCAATATATGCTGCACTGAATGCACATATAATATGAAGAAAAAAGTTATGTTATATATATCTTTTTTTGTAATTGTGATTTTACTTTTAAAATTAGCAATAAAAATGTATTTTATCTATACTGTTAGAATTCAGTTAGTATAGGATTAAATTTGTAGATAAATCATAAACAATTGAATTAATTACAAAGATGACTTTCAAAGAGTTGGAACAACATTCTTTTGTATTCCCTAAGGCTGTTGTTTCACATGATTTAAGTTAAGAAGTCAACTTGTCATCTTACAACAACAAATTAATATATTTAGTATTTGTAAAAATTTATTTTAATTTAAAATGATCTTAACCTTGATTTCATGTTTAGATTTATTATTTCAACTTGAATATTGTATATTGTATATTATTAATTAATTGAGAATGTGCCAATTATGAATATTTTAATATAATCATAAATATTAAAAAATATCAAAGCTTCTAATATGTTTATACACCCATTTTTGAGATTTAAATCACAAAAAAAGCTTTCAAAAACAATTCTTGAACATCTAGTGTCAAGCACATATTATCATAACAATGTGTTTAATTGTTGCTATGGTAATATAAATAAAACATATTAGGGAGATTTTTGAACTAAGTATATACTTAGAAGAATATATCAATATCACAATGAAAAATATATTACATGAATAATAGAAATGAAAAAGGACCCTGTTCTAACTAAAGCAGTCCTAAACATGAAACTGTCCATGTGACAAGACAAATTTTTTTTGAAAAATTGACATCAAATAAGATTTATCATGTCTGATATCTTTCTGATATGTGGTAACACTGAAAATACCAATAAATTTATTGGAAAGAATACAGAAAGTCTTTAATAGTTAAGCATTAGAATGGATATGGAAGAAAAATTAATAACTGATGCATTCTAACTTGATGATTGTTCAAAAAACCTTAGAAACAATCTTGGAATATTTTATTTTAAAAATTACAGAACAATCTTTTGTATCTTTTGTATTTTAAGTTATTTATATTACTAAAGTTATGCTTAGAACAGATTAAGACATGGTCTTACAGTAATGTATTCTTGTAACTGAATGTTCCACAAATTTTAAAATGAAAATTTAAAGATAATTAGTAATTTAAATCTCAGAAAACAGTTCTGTAGTTCAGAAAATTGCAAAATTTTTTAATTTTAATTTAGATATTTAAACTTCATAGTCTAAATAAATCTATATTCATGCATTTCTCTTTGCAAAACCATTAACTCATTTTAGAAAATAATTGGAAATTTTGCTTATTCAAAACATACATATTATCTCCCTGTTACTCTCTCAGTATGAAATGTTAAATGCACTAAATATAAAACTCATTAATAATGAATGAAAGGTTTCACACTCTCTTTAATGTAAAACTTTCAAAACAGTTCATTATAAAGATGCAATCTTTCACATTATTAAAATTACATCTGAATGAATTAAATTTAAGATGCCAATTATTAAGAAATATAAATAAAACTTGAACAATTTTTCTTTAAATTATAGAAAACAAAATCTGTTCAAAATGCTACTCCAAGCAGATAATTGTAAAAAATCCTACCTTCATATATACAACTTGTTTTATTTTATCAGTATTTAGAAGAATGTAGAATTAAAGATATTTAATTAAAAAATATTCAATTTGTAAAAATTGACAAAAAAATCCATTGCAAAATACTCATCAGTTTTGATTTAATAAAAATACTTTTATCAAACTGTAATGTTCACAATATTATATCAGTTTAGTATTGGGTATTCAGTTACTTAGTTATTAAAAGTTAGTTATTAACAACAAGTATTACAATGTAATTCTGTAATCATTGAATTGGTAATGATATTCATTATAATAATTTTGTTTGTGTAGGATAATTTAAAATACATTTATTGACAGAAAAGTTATGCATCAAGAAGGAGGTATTAGAATCAAATGTAATGATGATGGTAATAAGTCATTACAATACCATGGCAATGTGACAATTTCCTGTCGAGCAACAGTACAATTTAAAGGAACATTGTAAAACCTTCTCTTGGCAAAAAATATTCAACAATAAGGTCTAAAATGGAAACACACTTGCACTGTATGCTACTCTGCATCAGATTTGTTTACAGATGTTGCAACTGCCATTCCAGATCCTTCTCATTCATAGATGGCCTAAGCTGGCATCACATTTGGTCCCATAAATGCTTGATGGGAGAAAATCTGAAGGCTGGGCAGGACAAGCAAGTATGGTAAAATGACAAAGACGTTCCTGGCAAACCCTAGATGTGTGTGATCAAGCATTATCTTGCTGGAAAATGTCTGTTTACAGTCATGCCATGAAAGGCAATGCAAGGGTGCAAGATTTCCTTAATGTGAGCTGTGTTATCAATGTCCTTTGCACTATTACCAGAGATGATTGATTGTCATATGAGATAGCTCCTCAGACCAGCATGTGTCAACAGTGGAGACACTGTACCTGTCAATAGTAAAGGTGGGAATGAAGCACTGAATGGCCCACTTCACTAACATGATGGTCATCCATTCCCAAACAGAACTGAGATTCATCACTAAAGTCAGGCAGTCTTTAGCAGTCTATACTTTTCCATAAAGGCCCTGCTGCAAATGAAGCCAGTGATGTTGGGTTGCTAATAGTAGGACATTTAGTAGTAGTCATATGTACAAATTTTCCTCTGCTAAATGCTATATGTACAAATTTTCCTCTGCTAATGGTATCTAAAGAGATAGGATCCTGTGGCAATGCTTCTACCAATCTTTGGATGATGGACAAAACTGCCATTACAAGTGTTTGTTTTTGTCATATGATCAGGTGATCTTTTCTCCTGGTGATCTGCCTAGAGCATCCAGGGTCTGCCTGATGTATCCACTGCTTCAACATCTTCTTACAGTCAGGACAGAGGAACGTACATGGTGAGAGGTTGGCAAAACAGCCATCTTACTTCCAGCCTGATGACGTGGTCTTTGTCAAACTCCATCAATTGTGAATAATGTCTTTTATTGCATTGTACAGGCATGTCTGGCATTTGAAGACCTCCAAACAGCAGGTACATCAAAAAATTTCTAAGACTTTAAAGATATAAAAGGCTTGCAAAGGTGTGAACCTCTGCAAGCCTTTTATAGGATACTGGGAAATTTTAAGGGACTGGTTGCATTACCTGGTGTGCAATTGGACTACAATTGTAATTGTTTAGAAAGCAGTCTGAGATATATTTGCATGCAATGTTTTGCAGTAATTAGACAATTCTATCTCTATGCATAACTTTTTTTTTATCAATGAGCTTAATTAATTTTAACAATCTAAATTTGGTGATATAGAATTCTAGGTTCAGAAATTATCTTTAATTTTATTATAATTATACATATATAATAAAATACTTATTTGATAAAATATACATACTTAGTATATGTCATAGAAGTCAATGAAAATTATTTAATGTTTAGAGGCTGATTTGTTTATTTAATCTTTTAGCAGCTGAAACAATGATGAAACTACCACTCATCCAGAGACAACCACCTCTTCTTGCACCTCCGGAAGAAGCCGTAAATGAAGTGAAAAGGCAGGCGGTTGCGGAGTTCCAAAAAGCGGTGTCGGTGGCAGAAACTAAAGCCAGTGAACTAGTGGCTGTCGAAAGAGCAAAGATGGAACGGCTGCTGAGTGAAGCTAGGCGTCAGGCGGCTGAAGAAGCTTTAGCAGCAATTAATCAACAGGAAGATTCCACAGAGGTAAAAAATAAAAGCTATATTTTGATTTTTATATTATAAATAAATTTAATAATTGATGAAATTAAATATGGCACTTTTAAATAGCAGGTAAAACATTCTTGTAGTTTAAAGTATAAGTATAGTTAAGTTTAAAATATTTTAAATTAGGCACATTACATTAAAATTGGTGTTTCATAGATGAATTTGAAAATAGCTTAATATATGAAATCTATTAAAAAAGTTTGGTAAATTAAAAAGATAAGAATAAATTTTCCTAAGTCAGATATTTTTGTAAATTATATTAAAAATATAAAAATTTGATAAAACCACAATAAAATCGTTGTTATCCTTTTACTTTCCTGACTTTTCATCCAAGGAGAACTTTAATAACAATAAATTGATTTTAAAAGACTTTAAAACCTTTACTTTACATTATTTTCTTTAGTTTTCTCATAAATGCATTTCAATTTTCTGATCCTCATCAGTAGATGAAACAGATAAGAAAATGAATGTAACGAAGAAATTGAATGAAAATGAATAAGAAAATGAATGTAATGAAGAAATTTGGAACAATTTGTTCTATTGAAGTATTTGTTCTATGAAATGTATTAACATGCTGATGAGGATCAGAAGATCGAAATGCATTTATGAGAAAACTAAAGAAAATAACACAAAGTAAAGTTTTTAAAGTCTTTTAAAATTTATTGTTATTAAAGTTTATCTCGGATGAAAAGTGAGGAAAGTAAAAGTATAACAACAGGTGTTATCGTGGTTTTATCAAATTTTTATAGCTTAACATATCTTTTAATTCATAGTTTGAAGATTAAAGTTATAAATTTAAGATAATTAATTCTCATATAATTTCATAAAATGTAATTAAAGTTTTAACTAATAAATTTTGCTTATTTTAAATAATTTGCAAATATTGTATCATAAAATCCTGAATTGCTTTGTTTCCCTTAGACATGTTGGAACTGTGGCCGCAAGGCAAATGAAACATGCAGTGGATGTAACGTTGCCCGATACTGTGGTGCTTTCTGTCAACACAAAGATTGGGAAAATCATCATCGAGTCTGTGGTCAGTCAGCTAATCTAAATGTGGGCACAACATCCGTGACACAGGCAACAACTGGTGGGACATCAGCAATCACACAAGTGACCGGAAGCACGGTACTGAAAAGAAGTCCGAGTCCCACAAGAACTGGTTCGATCGATATCAAACCCACTCCCGAAAATAAACATTAAAACGTTCATGCTGCATGGCTAATTATTTCTGTTTCATATTCATTGCTGATGATTTCATTGCTCACATTTTCAATCTCTATAAAGAGAAGACTTCAATATCATTGGTGTTCATCGGATGGTCATTGAACTCATTATTGTGATGCAGCATTGTAAATAGGAAAAAGTAAAGCAAGTTCCTGTAGCATCGAGTCGTAGGCTGCACTGTATTTCCACAGAACTGCAATTCTGACCATAGAAATTTTTATTTGTTGTCATATTCAAACTAAGACAATTTATGTGCTATATCATTCATTGTAGTGCAGCATGTTTATTGTATAATAATTTCGTTGCACATTTTCATTCACTAGTCATTATATCAGATAACATAAAACATTATTCACTTGTTTATTTAAGCAAGCACCCGTAGACTTTACCTAACAAATCTAGTGGATCTACGGGTGCATTCTAGTCACCAACCATTCGAATTGTGCAGTGATTGTTAATGGCAGCTGTTGTATGTTGCCTTAAAACAACGGAAAATATCCTAGCAGTACGTTTTGTTTTGTTTCTCTTTGTTTTTAAATGTATGGTCTGTTATCAATGTCCTAAAAGATCTTAGATGTCATTAAACATACCAAATATTTATATTCGGCTAAGTAGGTCAAACAACTAGGGTCTTTGCTGCTCTTTTCCAAAAATAATGAGTTTTGTTATTTTAATAGAAACCTTTTATTTTTATTTAGTTTTCAAATACTATGTATCAACTGAAGGTATGGCTGACAACTCCACTAAGTTATATTGTTTGATATTATTGAATTAAAAGTTGCAGACATTCAAGTGACTTTTAATATAAATATATATATTTATATATATGTAATTATAATTATATATGTTTTGATAAAATAGATAACTAAATTCTTTTAATTCTAAAACATAAAATTTGAAAATGAGATAAAAAATGTGAATGATAATGTTGAAAATTTGTAGTTATATATTTGCATCTCTTTGTAGAGAATGCAAATTGTAAAAGCTGTGATATTGTCAGCTAATTCTATAAAAATTACAAATTCTCATCATTATTTAAGTACTCTCAATTTATGACAATAATATATTGAAAAAAATATCTTGTTTAATTAAAAATTATTAGAATTTCATTTAAAAATTGTGTTTAAATTTATACATTACTTCTTTGATTCATGTTTAGGCTAAGCCACAATAAATATTTCTCATATTTGTTTATGCCATTTTATTTTAACATTAAAAATGATTAAAAGAATTTCGTTACTATTTATAAATATACCAAAGATAAAAGAGATGTTTACTAGCTTACCTAGAATTGTTATGTATCAATGTTGAATTATATTTTTAGTTTGTAATCTTACTGATTTTAAAACAATGAAAATTTAAACTATTACATAGCTAACAGTATTAGACAATATAATTTAATGCTATATTGTAGCATGTTAAAATAAATTAATATATTATGTATAAATATCCACCAACTGTGAACTCTCTGAAAATACAAATGGAACAAGCAAGAGTGCAATAATGTCATTTCATTGGCCAAGCATTACCAGTATACGTTTATAAGGGATTAAAATTTAGAAAAGTGCAAAAAGAAAAAATCGTATCTAGTCAATTTAAAAGACTAACTTGCTAAATAACTGTAATTCTTATTCTGACTTTTACTCAAAATTTGGTTTCGAAAACTTCGAAAACTCATTCGTCAAAATTGATATTTTTAAAGCAAAAGGATGAGCATTTGAATTTGATTTGAAAAATTTTTAATTAAATAATCTTTGCAAAAATTTAACTACTTAGTAAATTGCCATATAAATATCAGAAGTACAAATCTGACTGAAATTCATTATTATAAATATTAGTTTACTATTATATTACAGCACATAGTTTGAGTTCTTTCTTTAGAATTTGTGTATAATAAATAACAACAAAGTATCACTTTTACATACCCGAGTCTTTGTAATGTCAGTTATTGAGAAATGTAAAAACTGAATGAGAAATTAACTTGTACAAAAAATTTTATTTTCAGATGTTTATATAAATTATGTCAATAGCTCAATTTATGTTCTCATAGTTAATATATAGTATATCAAAACAAATATTTACATTGCCAATGAAGTCACTAAAATTGTATATTTTTTTAAAAGCAGGATTTTTTACAATTTCATTTATTTGGAAACAATGTTAAATTTTACTACAACTAAACATGCTCTCTCCTTTTTGTGCCATATATTTAGGTAAAATTGGCCATGTATATACTTGTTCCATAAATTTATCTCAACATCTCAATATGTTTTGCTATTCTCTTATACCTTTTGTATATTTTAATACCTCTCCAACTGCATGATATTATTTCTTTTCAATATACTTGAATATTAACTGATATTTGTGATATTAATTGGAAATTATATTCTAAGACCTTTAAGAGATTAATTAATATATTTATAAACATATTTTGAGTTTATTTGAAACCAAAGAGTGGGAGTGGAGCCATACCATGTCATTGTTTTTGCCAAATTTCCCATTTTAGTCACCATCTGTTGGATTAGATAAAAACCGTACTTGCAGCAAAGCAAAGCTACCTTATACCAGCCGGTAGCTATATTCTAGAAAAAATTAAAGCTGGCAGGGTAAAATAGTCTAGTTTATGACTGTGTGGAGTTGCTTTAAGTTTCTCATCACAGTAAGCTCATTTGTTTTGTTTCCTTATATAATAAGTTATATAAATATGTTGTTTTAATTTAAAAAATTCCTTGATCCTTATTTTTTATCATGAAAATTGGGTATTATATTACAGGGTCAACCAAAGTAAATAAAAAACAAAGTGTCAATTTACTTTTTAATTTAATTTTTTAAAATTGTTTTTGGTTTTGATATGGTAAGTCGGTGTCCTAACAAGACAATAAAAGCTGTTTAATAAACGCTGTGTTTAATGCATTTGTGAATAACTGTCTAAGGAGTTCAATCTCTGGCCGCTGTTGTATTTAGAAACATTACCATAGACACTGTACAGTTGTGTGTATCAAACCTGTCTGTGCACAGAGCTCTCAGTTAACTGTTTGTAAACATATATGTATCTGTTTTGTATGGGACATTCAAAGAAGTCTTAATTTGTAAAAATGTTATCTATTCAGTATTTATTTAAAAATAAAGTGTTACAATCAGAAATGATAGCTACTTACTTCTCTTATTTATCTTGCATGCTTCCATTTGTAAATAAATTTAATTTTCACATCTTCAAAACTGGTAAATAAATTCCCAAAACTCTGGAATAGTCACAATTACTGTACATTCTAAATATGAAAAGAAGAAACAAGTCTTTAGAAAAATCAAACATTAATGCACTTATATTAAAACAGTTAAAACACACTTATGAAGACTAACTAAAGCTATTTATCTATTCAACCTATCAATATACAGTCAGACTGTATATTGATGATAAATTATTTTATTGCTAATTTGTATTGCATATCACAAAATGATGAAAGACCTCAAAGTGTGTTATTGCTAGGAAATTATTTCTGGAAACTTTTATAAAAGTACTATTTGAAATTATTATTTTTTGTAGTATAACTTATTTCATATACAAGTATTTAAATTAAGATATGCATTCATAATAATCCAACATATTATTTTCTGCCTTAACTGTACTATCCTATAAAATTATAATTCAAAAAATTAAATGTACTGTAACTAAATATATAACAAATTCTTATTAATAACTTAAAAAATTAAATGTCCATGTATTAAAAGTACAATTATTTTGATGTTATTGGCACTATAAGAATTGCAAAGTCTTCTCCAGAAGATAACCAAATATCTGTTAAAAATAATTTATTGAATTGTTTTATGTTGACTTGTTTTAAATTATTTTATTAAATCACTTCATTTTTATGACCTTTACATAGTTTTGTTTATGTAAATATAAGTTTAATTGAAGTGAATTCTTTAAATGTAGTAAATCCCAGATTATGCAAGGTAATGCTACCTCAGATAACCGAAAACTCAAATGACCACAGCCATTTCAAATTAAAAGTTATGAATATAAAAGATTTATATGGTATAGTACTTTTAGGCTTCTTTTTCACTTGAATAAATTTTAAAAATATATAAGGACATTTTTTGCATAATTTATTATACAGCTAGTACATGCACAATATTTTTAAAAATAAAAATTAAAATGTAACTACAATAATATATTATTGTAGTTACATTTTAATAGAAATAATTTGTCTCACATTGAAGTTAACTGAAGGTGACAAAACAAATCATTTTAAAATACATGTTATCATTTTAAACTTTCTTTTATGAATTACAGTATAAGAAAAGTAGTGTACAGTATTTGCTTATGGGTTTGCCTTGAGTAATGAGGAACAATGGTTAATCAGAGTTCTACCATACTCAAAACTCAAGCACTTATGAGCCTTCCAACCTTATCTTCAGCATATAAGATGTTCAATTTATTAAATTGTTTAAAATGTATCTATTGTAGCATGTTAAGAAGTAAACTATGTTTATGTATTTAATTAATACATATGTAAAGATAACACAAATTTGATGAATGTAGTAGAAATTGCCAAAACTTTGAGCAAAATTTGAAATATAAGAAAATTATGCTTTCTTTGAACAAATTCTTTAAATATTCTTATCCTTTTGAGTCTTCCTGAATCATCTTCAAGGGTAAAAGATTCCAGAATACTTGAATTTAGAATATTTAAAAAATAAAGAATAATTTTCTTATATTTTGAGTTTTGCTTGAAAATTTAGTAATTTCTGCCATATCTACTATATTTGTGTTACATTTACATACCTTTGCATTAACTACATAAAACATATTTTCTTCTTAACATGCTATAGTACAGTACGTTATAATACTTTGAATAAAGTGTAAAATAGAAAATTGTTGTTTAATGAGGTAATTATTTAACCATTTACTACCATTTAATCATATCCATGAATTTTTTGAAGTTCTTCCATTGAAAGTCAATGTAGGTTAGGTCCTCTCAACTTCATTAAAATTTTTTCCAAAGTCTAAACTTTAAAGTTCTCCAATTTAATCACTTTCTACAACTATAAAATCAAACATAATGAAAATCAGAATTAAACTTATATAGATGAATTGGACAGTTTTATATTTCTTTTTCTATAATTAAAATTTTTAATATGCCTTAGGTCTATCATTATGTTGATTGCTAAAAGATAATTAAATAATTTTCTGCAAGATTTCAAAATTTGTGTGTGATAAAAATGTCATTTGATTCCAAATATCATGAAGTAAAATAATATAAAAAATTTAAGTAAATTAGTGCACTCATGATGATTGACAATTATATAAAAGATGACTCTAACCATAGTAAAAAATATCAGTTGACACTAGGCACATTTAAATGGTATACAATGGCAGAAATAGATATGAATAAACTTGTTAACAAAACATTTGTAATCAATCATTTATAGTATTCAAATCATTTATAGTATTCAAATCATTTAATTTTATGTGCTATGGACAGTATAAATATTTTAAATGCTTTATAGAGGTTTCGAACACTATCTGTGAAAAGTCAATTGGTCAAATGAAACAAAGTTCAGCAAAAGTCAAGATATTCTCAACTCCTAATGAACTTGTCAAACATTTCCCAAAAGGAAGTAATTGCCAATTCATATCAACTTTGTAGTGATTTTTGTGCCAGTGTAAACCCAGCCTTAGCAATTTATACAAAACTCATATACAGCAAAATCTCTTTATTATGAAGTTCAGGGGAATAAAAAATGCAAACTTCATATTAACTAAATTCAAATAAGTAATAAGACTAAAAACTATTGTAAATGGCAATACACAATGGCATTTTGTCATTTCCAATCACTCAAAGACTGGCACTCTTGTTTAGTCTTCTCCCAAAATGAAGAAAGCATAGGAGACTCACATGCATGGCTACAGACAGTAAGAAGTGCCATAANCATAATTTATTATACAGCTAGTACATGCACAATATTTTTAAAAATAAAAATTAAAATGTAACTACAATAATATATTATTGTAGTTACATTTTAATAGAAATAATTTGTCTCACATTGAAGTTAACTGAAGGTGACAAAACAAATCATTTTAAAATACATGTTATCATTTTAAACTTTCTTTTATGAATTACAGTATAAGAAAAGTAGTGTACAGTATTTGCTTATGGGTTTGCCTTGAGTAATGAGGAACAATGGTTAATCAGAGTTCTACCATACTCAAAACTCAAGCACTTATGAGCCTTCCAACCTTATCTTCAGCATATAAGATGTTCAATTTATTAAATTGTTTAAAATGTATCTATTGTAGCATGTTAAGAAGTAAACTATGTTTATGTATTTAATTAATACATATGTAAAGATAACACAAATTTGATGAATGTAGTAGAAATTGCCAAAACTTTGAGCAAAATTTGAAATATAAGAAAATTATGCTTTCTTTGAACAAATTCTTTAAATATTCTTATCCTTTTGAGTCTTCCTGAATCATCTTCAAGGGTAAAAGATTCCAGAATACTTGAATTTAGAATATTTAAAAAATAAAGAATAATTTTCTTATATTTTGAGTTTTGCTTGAAAATTTAGTAATTTCTGCCATATCTACTATATTTGTGTTACATTTACATACCTTTGCATTAACTACATAAAACATATTTTCTTCTTAACATGCTATAGTACAGTACGTTATAATACTTTGAATAAAGTGTAAAATAGAAAATTGTTGTTTAATGAGGTAATTATTTAACCATTTACTACCATTTAATCATATCCATGAATTTTTTGAAGTTCTTCCATTGAAAGTCAATGTAGGTTAGGTCCTCTCAACTTCATTAAAATTTTTTCCAAAGTCTAAACTTTAAAGTTCTCCAATTTAATCACTTTCTACAACTATAAAATCAAACATAATGAAAATCAGAATTAAACTTATATAGATGAATTGGACAGTTTTATATTTCTTTTTCTATAATTAAAATTTTTAATATGCCTTAGGTCTATCATTATGTTGATTGCTAAAAGATAATTAAATAATTTTCTGCAAGATTTCAAAATTTGTGTGTGATAAAAATGTCATTTGATTCCAAATATCATGAAGTAAAATAATATAAAAAATACTATCAATGCAATTAATTGTATTAAAAAATAATGATAAACTACTATTTATAATTTTTTAATGAGAGGATGACTCATAACAACTCATAACTAAACATCTTTAACAATATCTGCTGCAACATTTAGTACCAAAAACACATGCAGTTTTACACTTTTCGTGATAGAGAAACGAACACCTGCTTGAACTACAAACGCTTTATTACTCTGTGAAATTTTTGACAATGAAAATGTCAGGTAACCGTTATATATATATATGAAGGCCATATTTACAGTTGACAGATTCCACACCACAAAATATTGGTCGGTGCCAAAAACGGCCTCATTTTTGTGAAGAGCATCTGCCAAAATAGGTCAAGGTCGACAAAATCTCTACGGAATATTCCAGAACAAATAATTCAACCTTTAAATTCATAATATCTTATTGTTATTATTTAATAAATATATAAATTTGATTATTATAAAAACATTAAATAATCAACAATGTAAAAGACTAAGAATTAATACTCTGTATACATTTTAGACAGAGTAAAAATAATTATTAATGCATTGAATCTATATATTCTAAAATGTCAATGAACTTGTAAAAGTATAAAAAATAATAATTTTAATTTTCTGTATTTATGATATTAAATGAAGAATAAATTATATTCTCCATTTAATATCATAAATGCATTGAAAAGAAATAAAATTATGCAGGTGGAATAGATATTGAGTTGCACACAAAAGACAATAGTAAAATGTATTAAATGTCAGATAAGTTTCTGGGAAAGTATACAGGATGGCTCAAATATCAGTTAACTAAGACAGGCCTATACAATGAATTCTTGACATTTAGACAACTTGCTCTTTCATACAATACTTTGATACCCAGAAATCACATTTTGGATTAAAATTTCAACTTTTATACATTTTTGGATAACAGACAAAAATTTCAATCTATTCTGTAGTGGTGCTTTCTGTCAGTTTTGATTTTGGCAATATCAAAATCATTTGAAAAAATTAATTTTTATAGACTGTCTTCTGCTTAATCTATGGTTTTAATATTTTAAATAATGTTTTATGAATTTCAGGATATTCATTTTAAAAAATTAAAATTTTTTACTTCAAGAGATTTTATAATTTTTCTTTTAACTTTATAGTAAATGAATGTTTTTATAATACCTAATGTACTGTTTATAAACATTTTTAGGAATGCATTAAATCTGAAAATTGCTGACTGCCTGTATTTTAGTTATTTTAAGACATTACACAATTTCATATTTTATTTTTAAACAAATAAATACAATATAAAATTGTAAAAGTATTATTTTGATTTCAATCTTTGTCATTTGGGAGGAATCTTATTAATAAACTAATAAACAAATCAACTAAAGATCCTCTCTCCATCTGACCCCCCTATTGGTTGCATGTGCATGCTTCTGAAAACTGCAGATGCCAACCTGGCAGGAAAGGATCCTCCTAGGGGTGGATGCCTTGAAGTCAAGGATCCAGACATTGATAGGCATTGTACTCCCAGATCACAACATCAGGGAGATCTGGCTTTTACATAGTTAATGTAGAGTATACAGAACAGAAGCCCTGTATACACTACATGAACGGGCATCCAACAGGTGCAACACTAAGCTTATGTCTAGACGGCCTGTCAGTCATATGTTCCGACAGTAGGTCAGCCATACAAGCGATCAGCAATATCTCCTTTTCTTCCCCGGCAGTATTTATCAACATAGTAGACACCATTAGCCAACACCCCAAACCCATAGAAATCGGGTGGACCCCGGGCCACGTGGGGATAGACATTAATGAGGCGGCAGACAGAGCTGCATGCACAGACGCACTATCTGGCTCCTGGCGTCGAGATTTAATCTGGCATTCAGGGAATCACAAAAAACAGCGATTATGGAATTTTGGTCAACTAGATCAACTAGCTTGAGCCAAAAAGGGTGAGAACACCTCAAGCCCTTCCTCAAAGGGTGGCCATACAAGCATGCTTCCTCATGTAACGTGGAAACCCTCTTAGCTCACCTTAGAACAAACACAGCTCCTTTAAACAGGTTCCTCTATTCTAGACGCCTACGTGCCTCGCCAGACTGTCCACATTGTGGCACTCAGAAGACATCCTGCCATTTCTGGTTGACGTGCCCACAGTATAAGGAAGCCCACTAAGACCTCACCATACTCTGACAATAGACTTTGCAGTCATCCAAAATTTAACACCCTTATATTGGGTGAGAACAGACATCCCACCTCAACAGCATGTGGAGGCCCTCGAACGCTTCGTATACTTCCATTGAAAGTCAATGTAGGTTAGGTCCTCTCAACTTCATTAAAATTTTTTCCAAAGTCTAAACTTTAAAGTTCTCCAATTTAATCACTTTCNAGACCTCACCATACTCTGACAATAGACTTTGCAGTCATCCAAAATTTAACACCCTTATATTGGGTGAGAACAGACATCCCACCTCAACAGCATGTGGAGGCCCTCGAACGCTTCGTATATTGTACACACCGCTTCGCCTAACCACGGAACGGAGCGCATTGGAGGAAAGACGATCTGGCCAGAATCTCCATATTAAAGAAAGAACTAAAGATCCTTCTCCTGGCCTCAAGATAGAAGACAAGCTTTAATAACAAATTAAATTGTAATCTTAACCACTCAGCAGTGAGCAACAACTATAGTCGTCAAGGGTAATTGTGTGGCAGTGGTGAGGGACAACTATAGTTGTCAAATACTTTTGAAAGGTATCGCCAAAAACTAGCCTAAAACTGCCACAAAAAAAAATTTACATAAGAAATTAATTATGTAACAATAAAAAAAGACTTTTCTTTACTAGACATAACTGTTTACAAAATCTTTTTCCGAAAGAGTAATGAGAAAAATCGCGTGGAAAAATACTTTAAAAATTTTCTACGTTTATTCTCCACTACTGGGGGTAGAACCATACCCGACTAGTCCACTGTTTAAAGATGCTTAACAATGCTTTGTAGACTCTTATTAACATTCAAAATATAGGAAAATGTTAGTTAATCAGATCTATAAACTATATTGTCCAATTGCAGAGAAGAAAAAACAAGTATTAAATGGCTAGCTTTAAAAAATTTGAAGGTTTCAATCCATTGCTTAAATTGCCTTTCAACATTTGATATTTACTTTAATTTAAATCAAGTTAAGAAGCTTTTTCTTTTATATTTTGGATGTTTATAAGTTTGATATAATCCAATGTCAAATAACAACTGCAAGATGTTACCAAAAAAAAAAAAGACAGAATCACATGTCTTTGTCTTATATCAAAACTTAAACAATACCAGATAAATCATAACAACAGTATAATTTATGATAAACTTTGCTAGAAATATTAAATTTAATGTGATCAAGAATTTTTTGACCCAAAAGAGTATACAGAGATAAAGACACAAAACATAGTATTGTGCTAACCACATGGTCGGGCTTGTCCTCTACTGACTCAGAATTCCAAAAAAGTGATAATTGAAATACATTAAACAAGGATTCTTTTAATCTTGAAATAAAATCAAAAAATCAAAAAATATATTAACAAAGTTAGGATTGTGCTGGCTATGTTGTCACTTTGCCTTTTTTGTTGCTCAAGTCCCAATTTGTGTTGTCCACTCTTTCCCAGTTATTTTCTATTTTTATTAGTGTTGCCACTTCTGTTGGCTACAGACTCCCTCCCCAGTGATAATGGTAAGGAGCTTTGCTGGAAAGTGGACATGACATCTGGAGTGGGTGGTTAATGATGATTGTGTAGTGGAGTAGGTAGTTGTGCTGGTTGTGCTGGTTGTGTGTATCTTTTGAAGGTACAGTAGACTCTGAGTACATTTCTCCATCCTGATCCCTCAACAAGAATTCAGACTTTAATCTGTCTATGGTTATCGTCTGTTTCCTGTTTTGTGTGATGACATTAAACTATTTAGGTGTGTTGGATGCCACTTGGAATGGTCTATCATATACCGGCTGGAGAAGTTTACGCATTGCATAATGCCAAATGAAAATGCGTGAGGATGTTAATAGTTCTGGATGTATGAAGATGGATTTTTGTGAATGATGTTGCAGTTGTACTGGACGTAGATCTTTGATAAAGGTTCTCATCTTATATAGGAAGGTAGGAATGTCCATGGATGAGGATTTGCCATTCAGTAAGTTAGCTAGAAGTCTGATAGTTCCTCCATAGGTTAATTCTGCAGGCAGCATGTTCTCTCTGGGATTACATATGATAGTCTGAGTAGAACTGTTGGCAGGGCAGTTACCAAGGTGAGTTCTTAATGCTGCTTTTAAGTTATAAGTTAGTGTCAATGTTCAATTATTCCATTAGAGGCAGGGAAGTAGGCTGTCATTTTAATTCTCCCTCATTAGCAACAGTTTGTGCCAAAATGTCTGGCACTGGAACTGCCTCAGGCCAGTGGGAGAATCTGTCTATCATAGTTACCAGGTAACTGAATCTCTGAGAGGGAAGCAAAGGTCTGATGATGTCAAGATTGATGTGAGAAAACCAGGATTCAACAGGTGAGCATGTACCAATGCTACTAGTTGTGTGTTTCCATATCTTGGCATGTTGGCAGGGAATGCATGTCCTGACCCACTGAGATATGTCTTTTTTGAGTGATGGCTAAACAAAGCATTGAGTGATGAGATCCACCAAACCTTTTATTCCTGGATGTAATATCATATACATAGAATTAAATAGCAGTCATCAAAATTTTTTTGGAACAAACAATTGAATTCTCCCATTTGAAGAACCAAATATGTGTTGCACCTGATTGTCCAACTGAATGCTCTGAAATTTGAGAGTGCATGTGTTTGACTTGAGTAGCTTGGTTAGTTCCCTGCAGTTCACCTCTGCAACAGCTATGTCCTCCAATGTGATTACCAAGGTTTATCCTTGAGCAGGTATCTGCTGCAAGGTTCTCTGAGCCAGGTAGATATCTTATATCAGTAGTAAATTGCCCAATATAGTCCAAATAACGAAACTGTCTAGGTGTGCTTTATCTGGTTTTTGTTTGAAGACAAAGGTGAGAGGCTTGTGGTCTGTATATGACAAACATGCAACCCTCAAGGATGTGTCAAAAGTATTTTATCACTGAATATGTGGAAAGGTGCTCTTGGTCATAAGTGCTGTACTTCCTTTGTGAGTTTGAAAGATTTTTGGACTAGAACCCAAGAGGCTCTATCAGTGATACCTGCAGACTATGAAAACAAGGAAGGGCACAAGCTTTAAAGGAGCTTGTGCCCTTCCTTTATGCAAGGAGCTTCAAACTCTATGATTTAATGTCAGATCAGTGCTCCCATATGGTGGTGCAGGTTGCACTCAGGGCTAACTTGGCCTTGAAAACAAGGAATGGGGTTTTGCTCAACATATGACAAAATTGCATGGGTCAATGGACAAGCATGAGAGGGGGCAAGCCTGACCATGTGGCCAGCACCCAGCACACTTGTTAGCTGGACATGACCACTTGTGACTCCATTGTAGAAAGAACAGGAAAAATCAAGTAAGGGCTAAGTCACAGAAATCATGCTTTCAAATCTTATGAAATGGTGGACAATGAATGACTCAAACAAGATTTAGTTGCTAAACCATAGATTGCATGTATCACAGTTAAGCTACTGCTGTTTTGGTGAAAGAACATTGGAATGTGGTTCTGTCAGTTAGAATCACTATTTATTTATCACTGCTAACATCATCAGTGAAGTTACAAAATATCATTATGTTCTCAGCTCCAGTGCCGGCCCGAGGCAAGTTTTAGGATGGAGCGAGATCCTATTATGGCGCTCGGGAGTGGAACCCCGCCCACGCACTCGACCCACGTGCATCTCAACAGATAAGGCCATTCACATACTGGCCACATGCTTGCAATTAAAATATATCTTAAATATAAATAATATTTTTCCTTTAAAAAAATAAATATTTTTTCCTTCACTTTTTTTACCACTGAGGCGCCCCTAGGACTTAGCGCCTGGAGCGGCTGCTCCGTTCGCCCTATGGTAGGGCCGGCTCTGCTCAGCTCAGTGGACAGTGAAGTGATGGATTTGATTTCAAACCTCATTTCCAGACCATCAGTGAACAGAAACTGACATATTATTCAAATTTACAGCAATAAAATACTGGAAACATGTAAAATTCTATCGTACTCCATATTCACAATCTAAACTATAATAATATAAAATATGAGCAATTATTTATTGTGACATGGTCATAATGCCAGGCTGCAATTTTTAATCATATTTTAAATTTATTTAATTTAAAATATATGCTCTCCATCTCAAATTAATATTGTAGTTCCTAGTACAAATTTGTCTTTCCTCTGTACATCATACTTTTCCATTAGCAATGGAGTCATGCCAGTCATCTATCTAACTCCTTTTGGCAGCAAATTTTTGAATTGAAATAACATGATTTCCAGTTTGCATTGGAAGTTCATACATAGTTAATCGAAACCACCTGCCTGTAAGCTTTCCATATCTGGTCAAATTTCATTTATCTAACACCATTCTCGAGATTATAGAAAGACAGACAATGGAAATTTATAGGTCTACAATTTTTTTCAAATTGTAGCCCAAATAAAAATAATATAAAAATAAAAACTATTGAAGCTTAAACAACTAGCCAAAAGTGCTTTTTTATGGTTTTGTAAATTTTTTTTAATAAAACTGTATTCTGTTCATAAAGATTTTTAAGGCAAAAAAGCAATAAAAAGTAAAACTACACATACAGTTCAGTGTAACTCTCTGTACAAATACAAACAGCTGAGTATTTTATAAATTTTTTCTAGAATTCGAATTATTGTCTTTTAGTTTATTTATGCTTAATTTATTAATTTTGAAATCATTAAATAAACATTAAAATTAAAATTTTGTTTTGAATTTGTGAACTAGCACAAGAATTTTTATTTATGTAATAGTTATGTTTACTTATCAAATTTGCCTTTTTTTATTTGTATTATCTAAAATTTTGGATGTTATTTTGTTAAATTTCAACAGCTATCTCAATGCTTTCTAGCTAATCTGCATAATCATGTGATGTGGTATTGAAAGTGCATTCCACAGAAAAAAATTATAAATAATAATTATAATAATTTATTAATATTCATTTATCATTTATTTATTTGTAATGTAAAATAATATAAAAAATTTAAGTAAATTAGTGCACTCATGATGATTGACAATTATATAAAAGATGACTCTAACCATAGTAAAAAATATCAGTTGACACTAGGCACATTTAAATGGTATACAATGGCAGAAATAGATATGAATAAACTTGTTAACAAAACATTTGTAATCAATCATTTATAGTATTCAAATCATTTATAGTATTCAAATCATTTAATTTTATGTGCTATGGACAGTATAAATATTTTAAATGCTTTATAGAGGTTTCGAACACTATCTGTGAAAAGTCAATTGGTCAAATGAAACAAAGTTCAGCAAAAGTCAAGATATTCTCAACTCCTAATGAACTTGTCAAACATTTCCCAAAAGGAAGTAATTGCCAATTCATATCAACTTTGTAGTGATTTTTGTGCCAGTGTAAACCCAGCCTTAGCAATTTATACAAAACTCATATACAGCAAAATCTCTTTATTATGAAGTTCAGGGGAATAAAAAATGCAAACTTCATATTAACTAAATTCAAATAAGTAATAAGACTAAAAACTATTGTAAATGGCAATACACAATGGCATTTTGTCATTTCCAATCACTCAAAGACTGGCACTCTTGTTTAGTCTTCTCCCAAAATGAAGAAAGCATAGGAGACTCACATGCATGGCTACAGACAGTAAGAAGTGCCATAATGTTGTCAAAGTCAAGTTCAGACTCAGTCCTAAAAATTACAGTACTATATTAACCAACAGGAACAGCACAACTCCCAAATTCTGGATACCAAAATTTGCATTGTATTATATATTAACTGAACAGCCTTATATTAAAATCTTTGCTTGAGGACCGGAAAATGACTTGATAATAAACGTGACTCCATATTATCCAATCTCGGATAAAGGAGGCTATACTGTAGTTACAAATTAAAATAAGTAATCATTATTGATATCATTTGACATATAAATTAAATATTTTGTTTCATCCACATTAATGCATTTTTCTTGAATTTCAAAAATAAATTTTACTGAAATTATGGAATGCCTGAAAATTTAATTTATTGAGCAAAATTTGCTTTTATGAACAAAGCTATTTCCACAAATGAATTAATTACAAAATATAAAATGCAAACTTGTTCAAGAAAACTATTTCTTAAATAGCATAATTTAAAATTTCTTCATAGATTTCATCATTAAAAATAGCATAACTGTCATTTGTTTCAATGAATTAAAATATTTTGATGTAAATTAATTTCAGAAGTTATATTTTTATTTATATGACACTACTCAAAAATCTGAACATGATACTTCAAAATAAACACACTAAAGCCAAAAGTAACTTTAATAAACTAAAATGATGATGATGATAATGATGGTTCAAAACTATCAAAGCATTTGCTTTAATTTATATTTTTATTATAGAAATTAATATTCCTCTCATTGGATGAAACTATTTAATCTTTTGATTATCCCTTCAATATATTATGCAAGCCCTTTCTGGGCATTAGACTTATTATACGATTTAGAAAAATTCCATGTTATTTACTTATGAAAATTATATAAAATAGAAAGAACAGTTCCTGGTTATGCAATTCGTGCCGAAACTAACAGATTCCAACTATTTCCGTTTTATTTAAAGAGACTGATTAAATTCTATTTTAGATTAAAACAGTCTAATGAAGATAATATAAGGTTCTTACATCAAATAATGCTAAATCAAAATTTTAACTTAGATAACAATAAAAATCTATGGCAATATAAATTCAATAAATTATTACAATCTTTTGGTGTATCAAACAGATTATTTGATAGTTCAGAAACAAATTGGCAATATGGATACTCTCTAATGATTGAATCAGCATTTTCTCAATCAATAATAATGGATCAAAACTTATTATATCAGTCTGTATACCATCCATGGTACATCAACATTTTAAACATCCCGTCTACTTCGAACATCATAACAGCTAATATCAATATGAATATAAAAAGATTATTAATTCAATTAAGACTAAATAAATATTCATTGTTTATCAATAATACTTATTTTGATTTTACTAAGGACAGATGTTATTGGTGTAAATCAAGTGACTATTCTCTGATCCATATACTAAGAGACTGCGAAGGACTAAAGAAATATCATCAAAAATATGAAATTATAGAAGTAATATCTACGAAGAAAAATCAAGACTTTAGAACTAAATTAAACAATCTTACGTTAAATCAAATGTATAAAATTAATGGTTTTTTTTTTAAATCTTTTTCTTTATCAGTTAAAAAAATGAATTGTATTTTATTATTTTAAACGTTGGATTTTTTATAAAAGTTTTAACATTTATATTCTATAGTCCATATTCGTATAAAAGAGTAAATTCTTAACTTGAAAATCGTCACGTCCGTTGATTTATTTTCCATTTTGTTTGACTAAAAACTAATAGTTTAGGATCTAATTAATAATTCCACGTAAGATTTTTCGGTATATAACTACTATAGATTCTCAATTTAATAAATTAAAGAGTGGACAAATATCTTTCTACGTTGCCTACGCCTCTAACAATTCATCTACACCTACTTTTAACAGGCAACGCCCATTTTCTATCAATGGATGATTTACGACAACAATAAATTCAAACAATTTATGAATTGCTCGAAAAGCCAACGACCTGATTGCCTCGTAACTATACTCATAGATTTAAAAAAATATATATATATTCTTTTTTTTATCTTATCCTTNAGTAAAATATTTAAAAAGGAAAATAATGATAAAATTTAATACTAAACGATTATTGTAATGTTATTAAATGATCTTGAATGTGATGTATATCAAACGATGAAAAATTAACAAATGTTTAATAATATATTATTGGAAAATACCCCCTGTAACAAGGCTTAGCCTTAATGCAAATAAAAATATTTGATTGATTGATATTCCTCCCATTGAAATTTACCAATACTGTATATTATTAAATGCAGATTTCATTTAATAATCTTTTAACTGACTTTTCTAAAAATATTACTTTGTTTACACAAATAATTTTTTAGTTACATTTTTTAAGTACAAAATAGAATTTTTAATAATTTAATATATGCAGGTTTACTTTCTTGTAATAATTATATCTTATATTAATTGAATAATTATTAAAAACAAAAACTAAATTTAATTCTCAACTCGATTAAAAATACAATTGCTTACTAACTTTGTGCTAACAAGGTGGTTTTACAAATATATATAATTTTTGTTTCCTTAAAACTATTTTCCCATTTTTCATTATACTCAGTAAAGAATGTATGTTATTAAGAATTGCATAAACATATCTTGGGTGGTATACTGATCAGAAACCATCACAATGGATGGAGCAAAAGGGTGACAATGGCAACCTAGAGATGGAAAGAAACACAGGGGAAGACCAAGTGCACAATAGAGAGATGATATTGATGCATATCCAGGAGCAATGGACAATGGACAAGAAAAACATGGGATAGAAAGACTTGGAAAAATCCTAAGTTGTTCAACAGTGGACATCAAAGGACTGATGATGATGATCATGATAAACAGATCTTAATTTCTGGTTTCAGAATCATTTCTTAAGAATTCTGAGCCAGTGTAACTTTCATAACCTACATAAATCATTTGGAATATCCAAGTTTCTTTGAATTAATTAATTCTAGATGCTTTGGTAGTATAAAATATAATGGATAATATTTTTCAGATGCCACTGGATACATTCTAGTAAGGTGTGTTTCAAATTTATACGAACACAAAAAAATTAAAGTGAAACACAAATTTGCTATATTAAGTGACAAATGTTTTATTAAAAATAACATGGATTTACATGTTTCCACATTGCAAAATAAGAATTTTAATCAAACATTAACATTTTGTCACTGAAAATAATGTTTATGAAAATCTTATACAAAAAAACTGTTACATATTTATCCGGACAGGTTTCAAATTGCAAAGTTTTCTTACAATTTAATGGCCAATGTAACCACCATTTAACTTAATTACATTAAATACTCGATTAGGCATTGTTTCAATTAGATTCTGAAGGAATTCAATCTTAAGTTTATCCCAAGCATCTGAAATTGCTGCCTTCAAATCATGAATTGTGGAAAACTGCTTTCCATTGGCATAAACTGTACGAACCATCATCCCCCAAAGATTTTCCATCGGATTCAGGTCAGGGCTTCTAGCAGGCCATGTCATCAGATTAATATTTTTACGTTTAAACCACATTTTTGTTGATTTAGAGGCATGCACAGGGGCATTGTCTTGTTGAAAGATCCAATTTGGTCCACAAATATTTGGTCCAGCTTCCAATAAATGATCTTCAAGCATGCCTTGATACTTCTTTGAATTCATTCTTTGAGTTATAAATGCTAAATCTGTGGTTCCGTTGAATAAAAACGCACCCCACACCATTATTGATCCCCCACCCATTTGGCGTTTTGAAAATGTTTGTTTTTCTTAAATTGTGCCAATAATACTCCCAACCGTCTGGACCATCTAAGTTGATGTTTTTTCATCACTGAACAAAACTTCAATCCATTCTTCGGACCATGTCATGTGTTTTTGTGCCCAATCAAGTCTGTCACTTTTGTGCTTTAATGAAAGTGGTGGCATTACAGCTTTTTTTCTGAATTTTAACATTGGAGATTTATTTAAAACTCTCCACACTGTTGTGCTGCTACAAGGCAAGTCTAATTCTTGTTTTATTTTTCTTACTGATGTTTGTTTTGTGGAGCAAACCTTGATGATTTGTCTACAATCTCGAGGAGTAAGCTTGGGTTTTGGACCTGTCTTGAATTTTGGTACATCCTTGCCACGTCTTTTTGATAAATAATCACCAACAGTTGATTTTGGACGATTTATATATGCTGCAATTTCTCTTATTGACTTGCCTTGTGATTTATAGGCATCAATCTGCCCTTTTTCATAATCAGATAAATTCTTTGTTCTACCCATTTTAGAACGTTGAACAACGTAAAGAATTTGTATTACAATTAGATATGTAAGCTAATTTGCATATTTCAATGCTTGAAACTAAACAATATTCTGTTTAAGTCATAAAATGAGTGCCTGTCCGGATAAATATGTAACAGTTTTTTTGTATAAGATTTTCAAAAATATTATTTTCAGTGACAAAATGTTAATGTTTGATTAAAATTCTTATTTTGCAGTGTAGAAACATGTAAATCCATATTATTTTTAATAAAACATTTGTCACTTAATGCAGCAAATTTGTGTTTCACTTTAATTTTTTCGTGTCCATATAAATTTGAAACACACCTTATGTATCAGTCTTGGCCATAACTGATACACTGGTGAATGGGTTAATAAGCTTTTACTGGAACATCTGGCAACCCTATCAAGATAGTGGAAGCAATTGGTGCTATATTGCCATTCATAGACTTATTTTGTCAAAATAACTTTGGGTTAATACAGATGAATAGTAAAAATGGTATTACTAATATAACCACGGAGACAGCCATATTGCTTTGTCAGAGCTCACTGTATCCTGAGTGCAGCATGCATTGGTTGCAGTACTAACAAACTCACTGGTTGAATGTCAAAATACATTTTAGTACATTGTGGTTCACTGATGCATACTGGAATGTACCCACTATCTAGTTGTAAGCTGCTCTAGTTTAGAATTTATCTTTGACTCAGTATAAAAACTAACTATAAAAATATAAGCAGAAGAGCACTCCAACAATTACTGTGCACTGCCAAATATTTGCAGCAGCTGCTGTTCAACACATTGCTGCAAATATTTCAAACTAAAACTTGTGTGGTAAACTTAATGAAGAGAATAATGACATAAAAGTAAATATATGCTACACCATACGCTGTTTCCAACAGTTAAAGCATCAAACAAACACCGACGTAAATGACAGCACAAGCAAAGGCATACTAGTGTTCTACCATTAATACACTCTGTTGCAAAAAAATGTATGCACCCAGAAGAAATCGAGCCACAATCATGAAAGTCGGTACGAATGTAGTCTGGTAAGAGATATGCAAATGATAAAAATTTTGATGCCAATGAGACAAGGCTAATGGCGGTACAAGCATATGAGATGCACAGCTGGAGAGTTTAAAAGCACGAGTGCTCGCGTCGTAGGGCTATTTAAACGAATCTGTCAACTTGGATGGATGGTATTGTGAATAGAGATGCCTCTGAGATGTAACAGGCGGCAGTTCGAGCAGTTGATGGAGTTTGAAAGGGGCCGTATAGTAGGCGTCAGAGAAGCCGGTTGGTTGAACAGGCGTATCGGCCGCCACCTCTGTCGGAGCGATATGGTAGTTGCTCGGTGTTGGCAACAGTGGATGACGGAAGGGAGAGTCTACCGTCGCGGAGGGTCAGGACGTCCCAGAAACACAAATGAGCGTGAGGATCGCGCAATCAGAAGAGCGGCAATGTCCGCACCAACAACGTCGCTATCATCGATTTGACACCATTTACCACCTTCCAGGCATCCGGTGGCATCAAGGGAAACCATTAGGAGACGACTGGCCAACGCTGGTATAAGGAGCTGACGTCCATTAAGACGCTTACCACTGACCCCACATCATAGGCAGTGTTGATTGGATTTTTGCCGACCTCGGGCAAGTTGGAGTGTGACCGACTGGAGGCGTGGTCTTCAGCGATGAATCCCGATTCAGTCTCAGTGCTGATGACCACCGAACACACGTGTGGAGGTGGCCCGGCCAGCGGTCTGATCTGGCATTTGTTGTCGAGCGGCATACAGCGATTACACAAGGTGTGACAGTGTGGGGAGCGATTTGTTATGACACACGATCACCTCTAGTCGTCCTTCAAGGCAACATGATGGCTTGCAGTTACACGGACAGCATTTTAACGCCGGTTGTACTGCCTATTCTATCAAGTTGCCCAGGTGCCATTTATCAGCAGGACAACGCTCGTCCACATACTGCAAGACTCTCCCAACAATGTCTTCAAGGATATGATGTACTTCCATGGCCTGCCAGGTCACCAGACCTCTCGCCAATAGAGCACGTCTGGGACGTGTTGGGAAGGCAAATGCAGCCGTCTCGTGATACAAGTGAATTAACTGCCCAGTTGCAAAGATTATGGCATGATCTTCCACAATGGGTCATAGATAACCTAATTGATTCGATGCCACGCCACGTTTCAGCTTGTATAGCTGCCAAAGGTGGCTTTACTACTTACTGATTTGTAACGTTTTTCATGCCATAACTTCTTAATAAAACAATCTTTTGTTCTGAATTTTTAATCATTTGCATATATCTTACTAGTCTACATTCTTACGACTTTCGTGATTGTGGTTTGAGTTCTTCTGGGTGCATACATTTTTTTGCGACAGAGTATATATACCAAATTCAGTAATTCAGTCATGGTAGTATTTTGTTTAGACTACTAATATTTTTTGGAAGTTTTGATTACATATGTTTACAGGATACTTCTGTAAACTACATAAACAATTACTCTATTCAATTTAACAGCCAACAACAATCTGGGATTTCTTAAAAAGCTTTCGATAATGAAATATATGAAAATGTTTATTTGAATCTGTTTTTGATTACAATTAAAATTTTTACAGTAGCGGAAAGATATAAGATAAAAACTTAGTCTGTTTATGTAATTTATTTTCCACTTTTATTATTCAGGGTATCTATAACAAAAGTTCCACTTTCAGACATTTAATAGTCAAATACCATGATACATTAGCTGGCACAAGGCACCTGGGTTCACATTATGGCCACTGCACGAGGCGGCATTCAAAACTTCCGTCACACTCCAGATAACACGTCGGGCATTGCAACGGTTTCTTTAAGTCTTGTTTGCAGTTTGCACGGAACAGGCAGAAGGGGCACAGACTTCATCCTTTACATAACCTCGTAAGAAAAAATTGCATAAACAAAGGGGATGATGTCATAAAAGCACCGTGATTACAATTTTTGTAACCAACTAGAGTTATTACATTACAAGACCAGACAAAACGAATAAAAACATCAACATGTTATTCTGCTTTACATCCTATGCATTCTACACGTGTCTGGTTATGTGCTGTAAGTTACCAGAAGTGGACTTTTTTTGTATAGATATCCTGTATTAAATGACATATTAAAGCTATTTAATGATGCATCACCTTTGCAAAGAATAAATGACGTTTTGAAGTTTCATAAATGATATTTCTCATTCAATTACACTTAAAAGTAATCCAAATCCTAAAGGATAAATGTTGACAAATACGTTTGTTGTTATTACTATTGTTATGATCTAAACCGATGCACCCTTTCTATTTAAGACCGAACATCTTATAAGTGATGAATTTATACTTTTAAATGTATAAATTTAAAAAATTTTGAACAATTACTTTCTATGAACGAGATCGAAATCAATTCTGCCTAATTCGACGGTGGCGCCATCTGTTGAATTAAACTTTTACCATATTCATAAATATTTTTTCTGTGTTCTTAAGTAAAGCGTTCGTACTTTTATATATTCTGATAACTGCGGAAGCGTCTGATAAATATTACTTTGTTCGATCCCGCGTGATTTGGATATATTCCAACATTTATCTTTAGGATAATATACGAATCTCGTTCGAGTCGTATTCGAGACGTCACATCTCATTTCGGTCGTTGTTGCCAAGTTTAAAAATAAAAATCTACAAGACTTTACTAAAAACCACTATACACCGGTCCCTCAACTACGCGGGACATTCCAATTTTCAATACTGACTAACGCTGATCTCAACGTTCGTTAAAAGTCGTTCCTTTTTTCAACGTTGAAGTAGTGCTGTTGTCAACGCTGCCTCAATACACTCAGCACTCAACAGATATGTTGACCGCTACTTTCCAATGAATTATGGGTAATTGGTGCGACACTTGAATGACATGCATCTTGCTGAGAATGAAATTATGGGAACTAAGCACTTCGTACTCGAAGTTGGAACGTCATTGATGACATCAAATTGTTGGTTTCAACACTCAACACTTGTGTTGAAAATTGGAATGTCCCGACATTCTAAAGTTGTGGTCTACGTTACATTAGCGAGGTCGAGGCCGAAGTTTTAAACGCGAAAACGTGTACGTCGGACGTTCGGCGCCGCTTTCCTGTAAGCCCAGAAGTTTGACAATGGTGTTTGGAATGTCCAGCATAATTCCATTGACTATCAAACACCATTGTCAAATTTCTAGGCTTACAGGAAAGCGGCGCTGAACGTCCGACGTACACGTTTTCGCGTTTAATTAAACCTTCGGCCTTCACCTCGCTATTGACGGTCGCGAGTCCGGTTTAGAAGATCGTTGGTGGGAAGTTTCGAAAATTTGACGTTAGAGGTCGCGATTACGAGTCAAATTCGCGTTTTTTTGGTTGCAGACCACTCAAGCATTTACTCGAGTGGTCTGCAAATCCGTAAATTAATTATTTATTTTAAGGAGGTTATATTGCTTCGTGCCTTTTTGAACGTCACGATCTGGGAGAACTAATGTAAATAAATTTCGTTTCGTCAGTTTCCTAAAAATAACGAAACAAATAGGAAATGGGTCGTTGTCATTTTGAGACTCGATAAGTAAGAAAATTAGGTGACATTTCACTAATATTTTGTTTATGACAGCAAATTTAAACAGTAGTTTGAAATGTTGATAGATGTTACTTTTGCAAATGAAATCACTAATGACCATTTATAACGCATTCAATGAGTAATAATAACTAAATAAAGTGTAAATAAATCATATTTTTATAGTCTATCCTGGAAGTGATCCAGGATTGGCTATAAAAATCACTAATGTTTATAAAATTACAAATTTTGATATATTTTTCATTCAAAATGTAATATTTTATTTTATGTACAATATTTGCATATATAATAGAATTACAGTGGAACCTCGGTATACAACCTTAATTCGTTCCCGATGTTTGGACTTATACCGAATTGGACGTATACCAAACCAACCTTTCCCATAAGAAGTAACGTAAAAATGATTAATCCGTTCTCGCGTAAAAAAAATGGCTGGCTTTAAACACCTCGCTTTCTTGGCTAGTTCCTGCTTGATTTTTCGTGAGATCAGCGTGTATCTTTTTAGCTTTCTCGCAAATAATTGCTTCCGATACGCTGTCTCCAGCACTGTTTTTCAGTTATCCAAAGCAAAAGCAATTTCTCGACATGATCTAATGTCTTCGATCTCTGTTTAGAAATTGATTTAACCCCTTTCGCAACGTTAGCAGATTTAATAATGTCTTTATTTTTCGCGATTGTCCATATCGTCGTTCTCGGAATACGGTAAACAACAGTTAAAATCTCGAACACGCGTGCCACCTTCGTATTTCTCAACAATCTCTTTCATCAGTTCCATTGTAATTCTAGTCATTTTTTTAGTTTTCTGTCGCTTTTCATTTGCCTTTTTGCGATTCGTGATTAATAAAAATAATAAAATTTTACTTACGAATTAAAATCAGAAGAAATTTAACAAAGTTATAAACCGTTGCACCGCGAACGTCTAGTCTGGTCTAGTACACCGATAGTGCTACTTTTTCATTGATGGCGCGTATAATTGAATTATGTCGTATACCGAACAAAAGTCGTATACCGAGCAAAATTTGTTTCGTCCAAACAGGACGTATTTCGAATTGGACGTATTCTAAAACAGACGTATACCGAGGTACCACTGTACAGTATTTTACTTTCCCGGCTGTTATGTGTACATAATAAGGGAAAGTATTAGGGAACCGTGTCAAATTTGACCCTCAGAGTTTTTTCTTTTTTGCAAATTTTCACGTTAAGATCCCCTAAACTCAAAATGTAAAAAAAAACAAAGGCAAAAAGTTTTGTGGATGTGTGTACGTTGGCGTCTATTTCGTTTAATATCTCAATACGGGGTGAAGAGGTGAAGATAAAGATACAAAATTTGGCATGGTGGCTTGTATATGAGGGACATTAAAGCTATTAAATTTTGGTTATGAAAGGTCATGGGAATAGAGAGATAGCGGGTGGTCGCGTGTCATATCTTGCAAAGGATCAAACTTAATGAAGATTTTACTTGTTAGCATTTACAGTATCTTATAAAATTTATCTCTACCCTCAAAATTAATTCTTTTTTTCTATTTTGTAATAATTAAAATAATATAAATTTTTATAACAAAATCTCATAACAGATAGCGCCACATACAATTCTAGTTATGTATACAAATAATATAAATAGATTAATAATACAAATGTCATTTTTAAAATAAAATCTCAAAAAGCTGGAAAAGTTATGCAACTCGTTGCTAGATTTTTTAAATTTGAAATAACAATTAAAATATATTTAAAGTAGAAATGTGATCTCCATGATTTAGGCCTGAATGAAAAGTATACCTACATCTGTTTGTAGATATTTAAATGGTTATCTGTTTAGAGATATTTAGAGTTCTTCATAATACATATTTTTTATCTTATGACTTTTAATAATGTTTATATTATTTATCAACAATACATTATTAAAGACTCTCCACACAAGAAAACAAAAGTAAATCTTACACAAAAACCACAAGTATGCCAACTCAAGCACATAATGATATAGAATATGAAAACAATGTGTTAAAACGCAACTAAAAGTATTCAATAATACTGCATATTAATGAAACAAATATAAAAGGTATTGTGTCCTTTAGTCAAACTGGTATATTCGTGCAGAATGCCTTACTGATCAATTGAAATACATCAAAGCACCAAAGAGTAGATGGTCGGAGTTTGTCTTACGTCTTTGTATTATTTGGCAGGCTTAAGCTCTGGGAGACTATAACCACGTAAGAAAATCAAATGTATTGAATTTGCAGCAAGTGTAACTTATAGCATTCAAAAAATCTCGAGAACTGGCCTCATATCTACAACAAACACATCAAATATTTCCCGTTCTGAAAAAACTAAAAAATCATTTACACGGGTCGACTGTATATAATTGTGTTGTATCGAAACAATAATTTAAGTTACATCTAAAGAAGATTGCAGTAAAAACTTAAAAATATTTTTGCATTACTAGCTGTTATACTAACTAAATTTTTAAAATATTTTTATTTCAATAATTGTTTTTCTTTTTAATGTTTTCCTCCAAAAACTATGAGAAATAAAGCTTTAGGAATGAGAGGAGATTATACAGTAAGAACAGTAGAAGAAATTGTTTACAATGCGTTGAACTTCTTTCAACTGTTTAGACAAAATCACCTTTGATGAATTTAGTAAACTATTAAAGTTGGGGTGCACTAAGATTAATTTTGCCTTTTAAAAAATAAAATTATTGGGCTGCAATTTGAAAAAATTGTAGATCTATAAATTCTCACTGTCGTCCGTCCATCCGTCTGTCTTTCCTTAATCTCAAGAACGGAGTTAGATAGATTAAAGACAAGACCAGACATTGAAGGCTCCTATTAACTATATACGAACTTCCGATGTAAACCGGAAGTCGCATTATTTCAATTCAAAAGTTTCTCCCGAAAAGAGTTACATAGATAATCGGCATGACTCTGTTACTAACAGGAAAAGTATGATGTACAGGAGCAAGATACTACTGATTTGAGAATTGAAAGAATATGATTAAAAATTGCAGCCGGGCATTGTGACGATGTCACAATAAATAATTGCTCGTTAAGTTTACAAAAATACAGTAAATTACTATTGTTCCTCCATATTAACGTCGAATTGAGGAAGCGAATGATTAAATATTGATGTGATTACCGTGCTGTGAAAACCCAATCGCTCGGCACCTGGTGGTTTGGGTTGCTATCAGAGGCGGATCTATATAGAGACTAATAGGACTTAAGCCCTGGGCGCCAAGTGTCAAGGGCCCACAAAAATTGAATTATTATCATAAATTTTTAATACTTTTTCATTAACAATGAGCACTTATCGTATAGTAAAAAATAGTTAATAGACTAATATAATAATGATAATTTATAGTATTATTTGTTTATTGTAATAATTCATAATTAATCTAATAAAATTTGGCCCATTGGACTTCAATAAGCACCAGGCCCCAAAAAACCTAGATCCGCCTCTGGTTGCTATACTTTTACTATAGAATATCGTAAATGTATATAACACAGCGTTGTTAAGATGGCTTTTTGCACTCTTACTGGTTATATTAATTGAGTTACTAATATAAAAAAAATTTAAGGAACCACGCAGGAAAACGATCACGTTCGAGAACATCAAAGAGTACAAATTATGGGAAATTTTCGTATGAAACAGACTTTTATTTGATTTACACTTGATAATTTCAAACTTATACATCTAAAATAAGAATCTATGCCGAAAGATTGATCATCTTTGGCTCTGGGTTTCTTTTCAGCGGTATGCAGAAATGTTGGACTATTTCGAAGATTTCGTGTTTTATTAATGAGATAAAATGGAATGAAAAATTACTGAGACACTACTTTAGGAGTAAGTCAATTACAAACTATTTATATAATTATTATATATTGAAATTTTATAATTAATGATAAGATTACATCAAACTTGTTTCGGGTCTGCAAATTGGTAGATACAGTATTTGAATTTATAAAGTAGTGTAATATTACGACGACAGATGGCGGAACTAGTTTTATTTCGTTAGAAACTTTAAATATACAGTAGTACACACAAAATAGATGCCTTAGGCTTTGACGCCCCAATGCGAAGATTAAGGAAACTTAATCCGCCATTTTGTATGTTGGCAAAAAGTAGTTGCTACGCATGGCCTACTATTAGTAAATCGGAAAATTTAAATTGGCTTTTCTAAATGCCGATGTCGTGTGTTGTATATACTTACACGAAGATTTAAAATAGGTTCGAGAATTACATTTTACAGCAAATTAAAAATATATTTTAAATACAATAAGTATATACTGACCGTTATACCCGATCTTAGTTTTCACTGTGTTTATAGTTTACGAGTAGATACAACTATCTTATAAAGTACTGTATTTAATATAGGCCTATATAAATACTATTCTATAAATCTTGAAAAAACATTAGAAGTATAAAAGTTTTGATATATATGTCTAAAATCGTTAAACAATGACCCAATAGCAACTTTACATTGGAGAAGAAGGTTTTGAATATGGCTTAACAGTTTGTCTTTATCTACAGTTTAAAGCCGGGGTGTTTAAACTGGGGTCTATCAACCCCTTGAAGGTCATAGGATACAGATCGATTTCGGGGGGATCTTATATAGGAAAAGATTTACAAGATTATTTTCTCTAACCTCTACTGTAACTGAAATTTAGCTTTTTATAATGAATATAAATATCATAGTTATTTATGGCCGATTACATCATCCCGTTTCTTGAAAAATTAAATCATTAATTGAAAAATTTAAGAGTTAACATCTATACGCACATTATGTATTTAATTACGTTTCGTGCTTTATGTGAGAAGGTCTTGTAGACTCTTAAAGAGGTTCATGGCACAAAAAAAATCCTGATTTAGAACATATAAAAAGGTTTATTAATGCACTGTACTATTTATCCAGATACTCCTTACATCTTGTTTGACTGAAAATCCTTAGTTTTTCTTCCGTGTAAAGTCTTTCAATGAAATTCCTACATTTGATTAAAGACTTCTCTCACGTTTCATTCTACTAATACATTTTACTTATAATTTCCTTTCCATGATAATTATTAGCTTTACGAATTCAAGACAGAAGAAACGGAAAACGAATAAAAATACAAGGATACGCTCCGAACAAGCGTCAATTTTATTAATTCTTGAAGTGAATCATTCACATATCACTAAATTGAAACCTCTATGTATTTGCTTAAAATATTCTTGATTTACCGCAAGTTCTATTGCAAGATATATATATATATATATATATATTTACAAAAGCAGTGGCGTAGCGTGAGTGTCAGCCGCCCGGAGCGGAGGAAAATTTCGCCTCCCCCTTATTTAGGTATCTCAACTTAAAAGACTAAAATTCAGTTTCGTCACAGAATAAGTGACGAAAAATTCCGTGCTCATTTCAATCGGTCCGAATCGTAGATGGACAAAAATATGAAATGAAATGGTTCAAATTTTTACAAGATATTATTATTATTATTTATTGTGAAATTTTGCCGCGCCCTAAAAGTGCTGCCCCCACTACGCTACGCCAGTGTACAAAAGTCAAATTGTTTGTTACACATTAAATAGAATCCTTGGCGATAAAAATCAGAGGCCAATTTGAAAGATAAAGGTGTATCTTCTAGTTATATCTTCAGATCTTGCAAAATTATGCAAATATGGAGAAAATGTATAAGTTGTACCACCAGTTCAATACGCAATGATAACTACTTAATGAAATTTCAATCTGAAGTTATGAGTATAATCAAATATTTTAAAAGCTAAGTGCACTGTAGTATGTATCATTTGGTAGAGAATAAGTGCGAAGTTATATCACACCATCAGCGTGGTGAAAATATTAGGAAAAATTAAATAATTTGATTCACTTTAAGAGACAAAATACCTTAAAACAGTATTTATTAACAATGTTTTAGTGCATAAAATAAAGATATAAAACATATTACTTGTTTACATTTTGTAATAATTACTTTTTAAATAAATAATAATAATAATTTCTATAAATGAAAATATTCTTAATCATAAACAAGTATTATTTTTAATAACTCATTAGAATACAATAAAAATAACAAGTAATTATGTGTTACAAATACAATAGAAATAAAAATACAAATTTGTTTGTATTTCTATTTTTATTTAGTAGTGTTTCCCAATAAATAATACGTTTAAAATTAATTTAATACATCAAAAATTTGTTATAACAATTTCCGTTTATTCGTGATCTAGTATTATATATAACATACCACGTTTATATACTATTGTAATAAGTTTATATTCGGGTGTTCTGTTCGTGAATCTTCACTTCTGCTTCTTAGATGAAGTTTTAAACAAGAGTATTGAATTTCAATGAAATATAGTTAAACAAATGAAACACGCGCATTTTACGGAAGCCTTAGTCCTTCACAGATAAGTTTACCACATTTTATACTAAATCTTGTAATTCTGCAAACCATTTTCATTGCCCGTGTTGGCAGGCGATTCGAAGCGTAGATTACTTTCTATTATCGTTTGGCTATACGATGGTTCCTAATAATAATTGTAGGCTATACACAATAGATAAAAGTATGAGAATTGTTCATTCTTACCTTAAATTATGTGTATTTGCTGGTTTAAGTTTATCGAAATGAGCATTGTTTGGAGTCTTGGAATGGATTAATTGACTTTCCATTATTTCGAATGCGAAAAATTGATTCGGACTTTGAACGATTGCGAATTCGGACGACCTCCTGGAATGAATTAAATTCGAAAAACGAGACACCACTGTAAGTATATTAAACATTTATTTTGTTGAAATAAAATTTAATACCGTACAAAAAACTAAATAAACCATTCCAAAAATAATTTTAAAAAAGATTTATACAGCAAATAAAAATTATTAATTTTAACAAAAAAGGTAAAAAAGATTTAAAAAATTACAAAATAATTACGGCAATCGCATAAGGTTCACAGCCAATATTCTGGTTAAATAATTGCATTAATGGATACATAATACAAATATGGTTCTATGTCCCTGAAATTAAAATTTATTATTTTTGCTAAACAGTTTATCCCGTATAAGTAATTTCATTGGATAGCGTATTCTTTCTCGCCATATTATTGGATAACTACGATCAGACCAAGCCAATTTTTTAAATTGCAGAATTTTGAAACAGAATACCTGAAACGAATACTTTGTAAAAATTATCTAAAATGATGGTACAATAAATCAATCTTTCTTAGAACAAACACAAAATATTAATATTTTTCTCATTTAATTGAAAAGTTCTCATTTAATTGAAAAGTTCTCATATTCTATCCCGTAGAAATAAAAGGGTCACGGGCTCTTAAACGTCCCTTAACCGCGCTTAAAGTAGTTACGTCACCGTTAAACCGTTACGTGTTCGTATGGATACGCTAGATTCTGTATCGACCGAATCTTTCGCGTACACTTTAAATACGTTGCTCCGCTGTTCTAAACATGGTTACTACTCAATATAGTTGGGAACTGCTATTGTTCTAACTCTTCGTTTTCATTCTAGAGACAACCGCTCCCGATAGGAGCGGCAATCCGATCGTCCGGTAGTAGAAATTGGCCAGAGTCGCGTTAGCACGCGTGTACTTTAAGTGTTTTTGTACTGTGTTTAGTTATTTGAGTTTTTTGTAATTTCATTATATATGCGTTAATATATAATCGGCTTGCTATATGGTATATTTCAATGTAAATCTATCTCTGTAATAAAAAAACACACTTTGGTAGACGTATCTCATAGCAATTTCTGGTTAGCAAATTGTTTTATTTACAATTGAAGTACATATGCATTTCTTGGTATTTGAATTAGCACTGAGGAGAGGTTGGTACTCCAACCCCTCCTTAGTGTTAGTTCAAATAAACAAGAAAATCTGATATTAGAACATGACCATGATATACCATAGAAAAAACAAATTCAGATATAAAAACACTTAGATTTTATCATTATGGAAATTACAAAATTTTTGCATAAAATAGGGGGTGAGAGAGCAAACCTTACTCATCCCTAACCTGTATGCAAACATAAAATTGTAAACTCCGTATTAATATACAGCCAAAACATAAATCAACCAGCAAACAATAACTTCCATTATACTCACAATCATTTAAAAATTTTTTACATGGGTATACAGTAGATCCCCCTATAAGACGGTAGATACGTTCCGTTCTTTATGAATCAATTTTGTAGGAATCATAGTTTACGGACTACGGCTGTTTGAAAGGTTTTCTTTCATAAAATTAATCGATTCTAGACTAATTCGACTCAACATTTCCAAAATACGTATATTTTTTTGAAAATAATCCGTATAAACTACGTTATAAACAAAAAATTGTAGGATTGCTTACCGAGTGTGTACCGTTCGACTACGCCCGTTGCTAAAGCTTGGTTTCGTCGCGGAACAGCGCATCAAATTGCGGCCGCGATTTCTGATATTATTTTTCTGCGAAAACTTCGTTGACCTTTGGAGACATCATTAATATAAATAATTTTTATGGCCGTTAAATAAGAAATGTTTCTTTCACAAGAAATGTATAAAATTACAGTACTAAACAGACGATAGGTCGCCTAACTCGCCGTAGCGTGACGCTAGACGGCGAAAAATATATATTTAATTATAATAAAGTTACAATAAATTAAGTTAATATATAATTATATATACAGTACCTAATTTATATATAATTAATATATAATTATATGTACAGTACCTAATTTATATATAATTATATGAACAGACGATACTAAACTCAATTTATCCGCCTAAACGTCCGTAGCGTGGCGCTACGGACGGCGGGAAAGTAGTTCGGCTGCCCGATGACGTTTTACGTATTATAGGAGTTATTTTTACCGTTGTTTACGGATACTGCCACAATTTTTATAGGAATCATAACTATAGGAAACGGTTTTATAGGGGGATCTACTGTATAACAGACGCAGTAAAAATGTTCATAATAAAAATTGACATTCGTATGTAGAGATTTTGATACACTTACAATATTATTAAAAATATAACAGTATCAAATTACTAGGCCAAATTTTTTTAATTACAAATAATTATACTGTGTGTAAACATAATTATAACATTTTATTTATTTTAGCGCCATCTACCAATTCATACCAACGGTAACAATTTGCATACCTTCCGAGTTATTTATTAAATTACTTTTTTGTTTTCTTATTTCTAACTGTTCTTTAAATTTTCTTTTATAAATATCTTTTTCAAAATGCAAAATTTTTATATTATTACGGTTAATTTTACAATTATTGTTATTTGTATGGTAATACCACGGGGAATTATGGTAGTTCAATCTAATGGCCGCTTCATGTTCTTTTACTCTAACTTCTAACACTCGCCCTGTGTACATTGATATCAGCGGCGTGCCGTCATTAGAAGCGGTGGATGCGCCGCTTCCCTTGTATTTTCTAAAAAATAAATACATATTAATTTTAATTATATGAAAATAATCGCACAATATTTAATTATAACCGCATGATGTATCATATTACAAATTTCTATACTACACGTGAAAAAAAGATAAGATTGCTATTGTATATTCGAATATTAGTGGCGGAGTAGAGGAGTGGAAACGCTGTATCGTCAGCATCCAAAATGCCAGATTCGCGCATGAGCTTTACAGAGCACCAACCTCACCCGGTTTAGCCGGTGGAAGCCTAGGACCTTGGGTGGATGCTACACGTATACATCCAATTCTATCCAGGACCGGTTCTGGGCTGTTAGCCACCCACACGCTAGATATTTGGCCGCCCTCGCCCGATTACGTGAATCGTGAGTAGATTTATAACTTAACCCAACCGATAAGAATTTACCTGTATGTTTTTATGATAGTTTTCTGTATAGTTGACAGGAGTTTAAAAAAATCCGTTAGAATATTTGATATATTTATTCCGCTCTCCGATTTTATATTACTCACGGATTTCAATGCTAAACCAGTGATATTACAATTTCTATATCCCATCTTTAAGGGGATGTAGAAAAAACGTGTACAATTCTTGTATAATGTTAAAAAATTAACTGTTACTTCGACAGCATCATTTACAACTAAATTTAATGAATGAGAGAGATGCACGAGGTACAGAAAAAGCTCTAGAATTTATTTTCCTTAAATTTACGATTTATGTATCCGTTTGTCATAAAAATTTGTCTTTACACTTTTTTCCCAAGACTACAAATATTCGAGCACAAAGTAACTGGTTTCGACTTATTTCTACTTAAGGAGTAGTTAAATAATTAAGCAATTAGGGAATTGGGGACATAAACAAAACCCTGATGAAAGAGCCGAAATTTTACTTACTTAAACAAAAGCCTAACCGAACCAATCTCTAGCCTTGTACAGTGGGACTGATTTCTTCGAAATATTAGATGTAATAAAGACAGACATTTTTTCAGTTCAACGAGAGTGACCGAAAAGTTGGAAATTTCCGTGGACAACAACTAGTCCTAAAACGAATTAGTTAGAAAACAAACGACCGACAATCTATTAAGTTTAACATATTTAGACTTTTACAGCAATGGTGAGAAACGTTTAAAATTTACAAGAACCCTGTCTCGTCTTTTGAGGTATATTAGTGATGCGACGAAAGAGGCATTTGAAATTGACCGGTATCAGCACCCTCGGGATTTGGCAGCCCGCGTGCATGTACGCACCGCACATCTAGCAGGACCGTCTCTGATTCCACTCGTAGGGAGCTATTTGACTAAGTGGTTAAGATTTAAAGAGTAAAGAATATTTTGTGTTATTTTTATGTACGTTTCATTACAAATCTATATTTAATTATAATTTTCTTTAAAAGTATATTCATACAATTGAAGAATGTTTTGTACCAGGTATGTATATCCACCACACATTTTATTTCACCAAGTAAGTTTTTATAAT